>NW_027447882.1:872500-1116126 GCF_038048845.1 Mixophyes fleayi | reverse complement strand
AATTCATGATTTATGATTCATGATTCATGATTCAATTCATGATTCATGATTCATGATTCATTTCATGATTCAATTCATGATTCATGATTCATGATTCATGATTCATGATTCAATTCATAATTCTTTATTCAATTCATGATTCATAATTCATGATTCATGATTTAATTCATGATTCATGATTCATGATTCATGATTCATGATTCATGATTCAATTCATGATTCGATTCATGATTCAATTCATGATTCATAATTCATGAATCATGATTCAATTCATGATTCATGATTCATGATTCAATTCATGATTCGATTCATGATTCAATTCATGATTTGATTCATGATTCAATTCATGATTCAATTCATGGTTCATGATTCATGATTAAATTCATAATTCATAATTCAATTCATGATTCATAATTCATGATTCATGATTCAATTCATAATTCATAATTCATGATTCATGATTCAATTGATGATTCATGATTCATGATTCATGATTCATGATTCAATTCATGATTCATGATTCAATTCATGATTCATAATTCATGATTCATGATTCAATTCATGATTCATGATTCAATTCATGATTCATGATTCATGATTCGAGATTCATGATTCATGATTTAATTCATGATTCATGATTCAATTCATGATTCATAATTCATGATTCATGATTCAATTCATGATTCGATTCATGATTCAATTCATGATTCATAATTCATGATTCATGATTCAATTCATTGTTCATAATTCATGATTCATGATTTAATTCATGATTCATAATTCATGATTCATGATTCAATTCATGATTCATGATTCATGATTCATGATTCAATTCATGATTCATGATTCATGATTCAATTCATGATTCATAATTCATGATTCATGATTTAATTCATGATTCATGATTCATGATTCAATTCATGATTCATGATTCATGATTCAATTCATGATTCATGATTCGAATCATGATTCGTGATTCATGATTCATGATTCAATTCATGATTCATGATTCAATTCATGATTCATCATTCATGATTCATGATTCAATTCATGATTCAATTCATGATTCATGATTCAATTCATGATTCATGATTCGAATCATGATTCATGATTCAATTCATGATTCATCATTCATGATTCATGATTCAATTCATGATTCATGATTCATGATTCAATTCATGATTCATCATTCATGATTCAATTCATCATTCATCATTCATGATTCATCATTCATCATTCATCATTCATGATTCAATTCATAATTCATGATTCAATTCATGATTCATAATTCATGATTCATGATTCAATTCATGATTCATGATTCAATTCATGATTCATGATTCATGATTCAATTCATGATTCATGATTCATCATTCATGATTCAATTCATGATTCATGATTCATGATTCATGATTCAATTCATAATTGATGATTCAATTTATGATTCATAATTCATGATTCATGATTTAATTCATGATTAATAATTCATGATTCATGATTCAATTCATGATTCATGATTCCTGATTCATGATTCATGATTCAATTCATGATTAATGATTCATGATTCAATTCATGATTTATAATTCATGATTCATGATTCAATTCATGATTCATGATTCAATTCATGATTCATGATTCATGATTCAATTCATGATTCATGATTCATAATTCAATTCATGATTCATGATTCGATTCATGATTCAATTCATGATTCATAATTCATGATTCATGATTCATGATTCATGATTCAATTCATGATTCATGATTCATGATTCAATTCATGATTCATGATTCAATTCATGATTCATGATTCAATTCATGATTCATGATTCATGATTCAATTCATGATTCATAATTTATGATTCATGATTCAATTCATGATTCATGATTCATGATTCATGATTCAATTCATGATTCATAATTCATGATTCATGATTCAATTCATGATTCATGATTCAATTCATGATTCATAATTCATGATTCATGATTTAATTCATGATTCAATTTATAATTCATGATTCAATTCATGATTCATGATTCATGATTCATGATTCAATTCATGATTCATGATTCATGATTTAATTCATGATTCATAATTCATGATTCATGATTCAATTCATGATTCATAATTCATGATTCATGATTTAATTCATGATTCATAATTCATGATTCATGATTCAATTCATGATTCATGATTCATGATTCATGATTCATGATTCAATTCATGATTCATGATTCAATTCATGATTCATCATTCATGATTCATGATTCAATTCATGATTCATTAATCATGATTCAATTCATGATTCAATTCATGATTCATGATTCAATTCATGATTCATGATTCGAATCATGATTCATGATTCAATTCATGATTCATAATTCATGATTCATGATTCAATTCATGATTCATGATTCATGATTTAATTCATGATTCATCATTCATGATTCATGATTCAATTCATGATTCATGATTCATGATTTAATTCATGATTCATCATTCATGATTCATGATTCAATTCATGATTCATGATTCATGATTCAATTCATGATTCATCATTCATGATTCAATTCATGATTCATGATTCGAATCATGATTCGTGATTCATGATTCAAGATTCAATTCATGATTCATGATTCAATTCATGATTCATCATTCATGATTCATGATTCAATTCATGATTCATTAATCATGATTCAATTCATGATTCAATTCATGATTCATGATTCAATTCATGATTCATGATTCGAATCATGATTCATGATTCAATTCATGATTCATAATTCATGATTCATGATTCAATTCATGATTCATGATTCATGATTTAATTCATGATTCATCATTCATGATTCATGATTCAATTCATGATTCATCATTCATGATTCAATTCATGATTCATCATTCATGATTCATGATTCAATTCATGATTCATGATTCATGATTCAATTCATGATTCATCATTCATGATTCAATTCATGATTCATCATTCATGATTCATCATTCATGATTCATCATTCATGATTCAATTCATAATTCATGATTCAATTCATGATTCATAATTCATGATTCATGATTCAATTCATGATTCATGATTCAATTCATGATTCATGATTCATGATTCAATTCATGATTCATGATTCATCATTCATGATTCAATTCATAATTCATGATTCAATTCATGATTCATAATTCATGATTCATGATTCAATTCATGATTCATGATTCAATTCATGATTCATGATTCATGATTCAATTCATGATTCATGATTCATCATTCATGATTCAATTCATGATTCATGATTCATGATTCATGATTCATGATTCAATTCATAATTGATGATTCATGATTCATGATTCATGATTCAATTCATAATTGATGATTCAATTTATGATTCATAATTCATGATTCATGATTTAATTCATGATTAATAATTCATGATTCATGATTCAATTCATGATTCATGATTCCTGATTCATGATTCATGATTCAATTCATGATTAATGATTCATGATTCAATTCATGATTTATAATTCATGATTCATGATTCAATTCATGATTCATGATTCATGATTCAATTCATGATTCATGATTCATGATTCAATTCATGATTCATGATTCATAATTCAATTCATGATTCATGATTCGATTCATGATTCAATTCATGATTCATAATTCATGATTCATGATTCAATTCATGATTCATGATTCATGATTCATGATTCAATTCATGATTCATGATTCATGATTCAATTCATGATTCATGATTCAATTCATGATTCATGATTCAATTCATGATTCATGATTCATGATTCAATTCATGATTCATAATTCATGATTCATGATTCAATTCATGATTCATGATTCATGATTCATGATTCAATTCATGATTCATGATTCATGATTCATGATTCAATTCATGATTCATGATTCAATTCATGATTCATAATTCATGATTCATGATTTAATTCATGATTCAATTTATAATTCATGATTCAATTCATGATTCATGATTCATGATTCATGATTCATGATTCAATTCATGATTCATGATTCAATTCATGATTCATGATTCAATTTATGATTTATAATTCATGATTCATGATTCATGATTCAATTCATGATTCATGATTCATGATTCAATTCATGATTCATGATTCGAATCATGATTCGTGATTCATGATTCATGATTCAATTCATGATTCATGATTCAATTCATGATTCATCATTCATGATTCATGATTCAATTCATGATTCATTAATCATGATTCAATTCATGATTCAATTCATGATTCATGATTCAATTCATGATTCATGATTCGAATCATGATTCATGATTCAATTCATGATTCATAATTCATGATTCATGATTCAATTCATGATTCATGATTCATGATTTAATTCATGATTCATCATTCATGATTCATGATTCAATTCATGATTCATGATTCATGATTCAATTCATGATTCATCATTCATGATTCATGATTCAATTCATGATTCATGATTCATGATTCAATTCATGATTCATCATTCATGATTCAATTCATGATTCATGATTCGAATCATGATTCGTGATTCATGATTCATGATTCAATTCATGATTCATGATTCAATTCATGATTCATCATTCATGATTCATGATTCAATTCATGATTCATTAATCATGATTCAATTCATGATTCAATTCATGATTCATGATTCAATTCATGATTCATGATTCGAATCATGATTCATGATTCAATTCATGATTCATAATTCATGATTCATGATTCAATTCATGATTCATGATTCATGATTTAATTCATGATTCATGATTCAATTCATGATTCATGATTCATGATTCAATTCATGATTCATCATTCATGATTCATGATTCAATTCATGATTCATGATTCAATTCATGATTCATCATTCATGATTCAATTCATGATTCATCATTCATGATTCAATTCATAATTCATGATTCAATTCATGATTCATAATTCATGATTCATGATTCAATTCATGATTCATGATTCAATTCATGATTCATGATTCATGATTCAATTCATGATTCATGATTCATCATTCATGATTCAATTCATGATTCATGATTCAATTCATAATTGATGATTCAATTTATGATTCATAATTCATGATTCATGATTTAATTCATGATTAATAATTCATGATTCATGATTCAATTCATGATTCATGATTCCTGATTCATGATTCATGATTCAATTCATGATTAATGATTCATGATTCAATTCATGATTTATAATTCATGATTCATGATTCAATTCATGATTCATGATTCATGATTCAATTCATGATTCATGATTCATGATTCAATTCATGATTCATGATTCATAATTCAATTCATGATTCATGATTCGATTCATGATTCAATTCATGATTCATAATTCATGATTCATGATTCAATTCATGATTCATGATTCATGATTCAATTCATGATTCATGATTCATGATTCAATTCATGATTCATGATTCATGATTCAATTCATGATTCATGATTCAATTCATGATTCATGATTCAATTCATGATTCATGATTCATGATTCAATTCATGATTCATAATTCATGATTCATGATTCAATTCATGATTCATGATTCATGATTCATGATTCAATTCATGATTCATGATTCATGATTCATGATTCAATTCATGATTCATGATTCAATTCATGATTCATAATTCATGATTCATGATTTAATTCATGATTCAATTTATAATTCATGATTCAATTCATGATTCATGATTCATGATTCATGATTCAATTCATGATTCATGATTCAATTCATGATTCATGATTCAATTTATGATTTATAATTCATGATTCATGATTCAATTCATGATTCATGATTCATGATTCAATTCATGATTCATGATTCATGATTCAATTCATGATTCATGATTCAATTCATGATTCATAATTCATGAATCATGATTCAATTCATGATTCATGATTCATGATTCATGATTCAATTCATGATTCGATTCATGATTCAATTCATGATTCATAATTCATGAATCATGATTCATAATTCATGAATCATGATTCAATTCATGATTCATGATTCATGATTCATGATTCAATTCATGATTTGATTCATGATTCAATTCATGATTCAATTCATGGTTTATGATTCATGATTAAATTCATAATTCATAATTCAATTCATGATTCATAATTCATGATTCATGATTCAATTCATAATTCATAATTCATGATTCATGATTCAATTGATGATTCAAGATTCATGATTCATGATTCATGATTCAATTCATGATTCATGATTCAATTCATGATTCATAATTCATGATTCATGATTCAATTCATGATTCATGATTCAATTCATGATTCATGATTCATGATTCATGATTCATGATTCGAGATTCATGATTCATGATTCAATTCATGATTCATGATTCAATTCATGATTCATAATTCATGATTCATGATTCAATTCATGATTCGATTCATGATTCAATTCATGATTCAATTCATGATTCATGATTCATGATTCAATTCATGATTCATGATTCAATTCATGATTCATGATTCATGATTCAATTCATGATTCATGATTCATGATTCAATTCATGATTCATGATTCATGATTCAATTCATGATTCGATTCCTGATTCAATTCATGATTCATGGATCGATTTATGATTTATGATTCCTGATTCAATTCATGATTCATGATTCAATTCATGATTCCTGATTTAATTCATGATTCAATTCATGATTCAAATTATGATTCATGATTCAATTTATGTTTCAATTTATGATTCATGATTCGATTCATGATTCATGATTCAATTCATGATTCATGATTCAATTCATGATTCCTGATTTAATTCATGATTCAATTCATGATTCAAATTATGATTCATGATTCAATTTATGTTTCAATTTATGATTCATGATTCGATTCATGATTCATGATTCAATTCATGATTCAATTTATGATTCATGATTCATGATTCGATTCATGATTCATGATTCAATTCATAATTCAATTCACGATTCATGAGTCATGATTCAATTCATGATTCAAGATTCATGATTCAATTCATAATTCAATTCATGATTTATGATTCATGATTCATGATTCAATTCATGATTCATGATTCATGATTCATTTCATGATTCAATTCATGATTCATGATTCATGATTCATGATTCATGATTCAATTCATAATTCATGATTCAATTCATGATTCATAATTTATAATTCATGATTCAATTCATGATTCATAATTCATGATTCATGATTCAATTCATGATTCATGATTCCTGATTCATGATTCAATTCATGATTCATAATTCATGATTCATGATTTAATTCATGATTCATGATTCAATTCATGATTCATCATTCATGATTCATCATTCATGATTCAATTTATAATTCATGATTCAATTCATGATTCATAATTCATGATTCATGATTCAATTCATGATTCATGATTCAATTCATGATTCATGATTCATGATTCATGATTCAATTCATGATTCATGATTCATGATTCATGATTCATGATTCAATTCATAATTCATGATTCAATTTATGATTCATAATTCATGATTCATGATTTAATTCATGATTAATAATTCATGATTCATGATTCAATTCATGATTCATGATTCCTGATTCATGATTCATGATTCAATTTATGATTCATAATTCATGATTCATGATTCAATTCATGATTCATGATTCATGATTCAATTCATGATTCATGATTCATGATTCAATTCATGATTCATGATTCATGATTCAATTCATGATTCATGATTCAATTCATGATTCATAATTCATGAATCATGATTCAATTCATGATTCATGATTCATGATACATGATTCAATTCATGATTCGATTCATGATTCAATTCATGATTCATAATTCATGAATCATGATTCAATTCATGATTCGATTCATGATTCAATTCATGATTTGATTCATGATTCAATTCATGATTCAATTCATGGTTCATGATTCATGATTAAATTCATGATTCATAATTCATGATTCATGATTCAATTCATAATTCATAATTCATGATTCATGATTCAATTCATGATTCATGATTCATGATTCATGATTCATGATTCAATTCATGATTCATGATTCAATTCATGATTCATAATTTATGATTCATGATTCAATTCATGATTCATGATTCATGATTTAATTCATGATTCATGATTCATGATTCATGATTCGAGATTCATGATTCATGATTCAATTCATGATTCATGATTCAATTCATGATTCATAATTCATGATTCATGATTCAATTCATGATTCGATTCATGATTCAATTCATGATTCATAATTCATGATTCATTATTCAATTCATGATTCATAATTCATGATTCATGATTTAATTCATGATTCATAATAAATGATTCATGATTCAATTCATGATTCATGATTCATGATTCATGATTCCATTCATGATTCATAATTCATGATTTATGATTCAATTCATGATTCATGATTCATGATTCAATTCATGATTCATGATTCATGATTCAATTCATGATTCATGATTCATGATTCAATTCATGATTCATGATTCATGATTCAATTCATGATTCATGATTCGAATCATGATTCGTGATTCATGATTCATGATTCAATTCATGATTCATGATTCAATTCATGATTCATCATTCATGATTCAATTCATGATTCATCATTCATGATTCAATTCATGATTCATTAATCATGATTCAATTCATGATTCAATTCATGATTCATGATTCAATTCATGATTCATGATTCGAATCATGATTCATGATTCAATTCATGATTCATAATTCTTGATTCATGATTCAATTCATGATTCATGATTCATGATTCAATTCATGATTCATCATTCATGATTCATGATTCAATTCATGATTCATGATTCATGATTTAATTCATGATTCATCATTCATGATTCATGATTCAATTCATGATTCATGATTCATGATTCAATTCATGATTCATCATTCATGATTCAATTCATGATTCATCATTCATGATTCATCATTCATGATTCAATTCATAATTCATGATTCAATTCATGATTCATAATTCATGATTCATGATTCAATTCATGATTTATGATTCAATTCATGATTTATGATTCATGATTCAATTCAGGATTCATGATTCATGATTCATGATTCAATTCATGATTCATGATTCATGATTCAATTCATAATTCATGATTCAATTTATGATTTATAATTCATGATTCATGATTCAATTCATGATTCATAATTCATGATTCATGATTCAATTCATGATTCATGATTCATGATTCAATTCATGATTCGATTCATGATTCATGATTCATGATTCATAATTCATGATTCATGATTCAATTCATGATTCATGATTCATGATTCATGATTCAATTCATGATTAGATTCATGATTCAATTCATGATTTGATTCATGATTCAATTCATGATTCAATTCATGGTTCATGATTCATGATTAAATTCATAATTCATAATTCAATTCATGATTCATAATTCATGATTCATGATTCAATTCATAATTCATAATTCATGATTCATGATTCAATTCATGATTCATGATTCATGATTCATGATTCAATTCATGATTCATGATTCAATTCATGATTCATAATTTATGATTCATGATTCAATTCATGATTCATGATTCATGATTTAATTCATGATTCATGATTCATGATTCATGATTCGAGATTCATGATTCATGATTCAATTCATGATTCATGATTCAATTCATGATTCATAATTCATGATTCATGATTCAATTCATGATTCGATTCATGATTCAATTCATGATTCATAATTCATGATTCATTATTCAATTCATGATTCATAATTCATGATTCATGATTTAATTCATGATTCATAATAAATGATTCATGATTCAATTCATGATTCATGATTCATGATTCATGATTCATGATTCCATTCATGATTCATAATTCATGATTTATGATTCAATTCATGATTCATGATTCATGATTCAATTCATGATTCATGATTCATGATTCAATTCATGATTCATGATTCATGATTCAATTCATGATTCGTGATTCATGATTCAATTCATGATTCATGATTCGAATCATGATTCGTGATTCATGATTCATGATTCAATTCATGATTCATGATTCAATTCATGATTCATCATTCATGATTCATGATTCAATTCATGATTCATTAATCATGATTCAATTCATGATTCAATTCATGATTCATGATTCAATTCATGATTCATGATTCGAATCATGATTCATGATTCAATTCATGATTCATAATTCTTGATTCATGATTCAATTCATAATTCATGATTCAATTCATGATTCATCATTCATGATTCATGATTCAATTCATGATTCATGATTCATGATTTAATTCATGATTCATCATTCATGATTCATGATTCAATTCATGATTCATGATTCATGATTCAATTCATGATTCATCATTCATGATTCAATTCATGATTCATCATTCATGATTCAATTCATAATTCATGATTCAATTCATGATTCATAATTCATGATTCATGATTCAATTCATGATTTATGATTCAATTCATGATTTATGATTCATGATTCAATTCATGATTCATGATTCATGACTCATGATTCAATTCATGATTCATGATTCATGATTCATGATTCATGATTCAATTCATAATTCATGATTCAATTTATGATTCATAATTCATGATTCATGATTTAATTCATGATTAATAATTCATGATTCATGATTCAATTCATGATTCATGATTCCTGATTCATGATTCATGATTCAATTCATGATTAATGATTCATGATTCAATTCATGATTCATAATTCATGATTCATGATTCAATTCATGATTCATGATTCATGATTCAATTCATGATTCATGATTCATGATTCAATTCATGATTCATGATTCATGATTCAATTCATGATTCATGATTCGATTCATGATTCAATTCATGATTCATAATTCATGATTCATGATTCAATTCATGATTCATGATTCATGATTCATGATTCAATTCATGATTCAATTCATGATTCATGATTCATGATTCAATTCATGATTCATGATTCAATTCATGATTCATGATTCATGATTCAATTCATGATTCATAATTCATGATTCATGATTCAATTCATGATTCATGATTCATGATTCAATTCATGATTCATGATTCAATTCATGATTCATGATTCAATTCATGATTCATGATTCATGATTCAATTCATGAATCATAATTCATGATTCATGATTCAATTCATGATTCATGATTCATGATTCAATTCATGATTCATGATTCATGATTCAATTCATGATTCATAATTCATGATTCATGATTCAATTCATGATTCATGATTCAATTCATGATTCATAATTCATGATTCATGATTTAATTCATGATTCAATTTATAATTCATGATTCAATTCATGATTCATGATTCATGATTGAATTCATGATTCATGATTCATGATTCAATTTATGATTCATAATTCATGATTCATGATTCAATTCATGATTCATGATTCATGATTCAATTCATGATTCATGATTCATGATTCAATTCATGATTCATGATTCAATTCATGATTCATGATTCAATTCATGATTCATAATTCATGAATCATGATTCAATTCATGATTCATGATTCAATTCATGATTCGATTCATGATTCAATTCATGATTCATAATTCATGAATCATGATTCATAATTCATGAATCATGATTCAATTCATGATTCATGATTCATGATTCAATTCATGATTCGATTCATGATTCAATTCATGATTTGATTCATGATTCAATTCATGATTCAATTCATGGTTCATGATTCATGATTAAATTCATAATTCATAATTCAATTCATGATTCATAATTCTTGATTCATGATTCAATTCATAATTCATAATTCATGATTCATGATTCAATTGATGATTCATGATTCATGATTCATGATTCAATTCATGATTCATAATTCATGATTCATGATTCAATTCATGATTCATGATTCATGATTCAATTCATGATTCATGATTCATGATTCATGATTCGAGATTCATGATTCATGATTCAATTCATGATTCATGATTCAATTCATGATTCATAATTCATGATTCATGATTCAATTCATGATTCGATTCATGATTCAATTCATGATTCAATTCATGATTCATGATTCATGATTCAATTCATGATTCATAATTCATGATTCAATTCATGATTCATGATTCATGATTCAATTCATGATTCGATTCCTGATTCAATTCATGATTCATGGATCGATTTATGATTCATGATTCCTGATTCCTGATTCAATTCATGATTCATGATTCAATTCATGATTCCTGATTTAATTCATGATTCAATTCATGATTCAAATTATGATTCATGATTCAATTTATGTTTCAATTTATGATTCATGATTCGATTCATGATTCATGATTCAATTCATGATTCAATTTATGATTCATGATTCATGATTCGATTCATGAATCATGATTCAATTCATAATTCAATTCACGATTCATGATTCATGATTCATCATTTATGATTCATAATTCATGATTCAATTCATGATTCAAGATTCATGATTCAATTCATAATTCAATTCATGATTTATGATTCATGATTCATGATTCAATTCATGATTCATGATTCATGATTCATTTCATGATTCAATTCATGATTCATGATTCATGATTCATGATTCATGATTCAATTCATAATTCATGATTCAATTCATGATTCATAATTCATGATTCATGATTCAATTCATGATTAATGATTCCTGATTCATGATTCATGATTCAATTCATGATTCATGATTCATGATTCAATTCATGATTCATAATTCATGATTCATGATTTAATTCATGATTCATGATTCATGATTCAATTCATGATTCATGATTCAATTCATGATTCATGATTCAATTCATGATTCATGATTCAATTCATGATTCATGATTCAATTCATGATTCGATTCATGATTCAATTCATGATTCATAATTCATGATTCATTATTCAATTCATGATTCATAATTCATGATTCATGATTTAATTCATGATTCATAATAAATGATTCATGATTCAATTCATGATTCATGATTCATGATTCAATTCATTATTCATGATTCATGATTCCATTCATGATTCATAATTCATGATTTATGATTCAATTCATGATTCATGATTCATGATTCAATTCATGATTCATGATTCATGATTCAATTCATGATTCATGATTCATGATTCAATTCATGATTCATGATTCATGATTCAATTCATGATTCATGATTCGAATCATGATTCATGATTCATGATTCAATTCATGATTCATGATTCAATTCATGATTCATCATTCATGATTCATGATTCAATTCATGATTCATTAATCATGATTCAATTCATGATTCAATTCATGATTCATGATTCAATTCATGATTCATGATTCGAATCATGATTCATGATTCAATTCATGATTCATAATTCATGATTCATGATTCAATTCATGATTCATGATTCATGATTCAATTCATGATTCATGATTCATGATTCATGATTCAATTCATGATTCATGATTCATGATTTAATTCATGATTCATCATTCATGATTCATGATTCAATTCATGATTCATGATTCAATTCATGATTCATCATTCATGATTCATCATTCATGATTCAATTCATGATTCATCATTCATGATTCATCATTCATGATTCAATTCATAATTCATGATTCAATTCATGATTCATAATTCATGATTCATGATTCAATTCATGATTTATGATTCAATTCATGATTTATGATTCATGATTCAATTCATGATTCATGATTCATGATTCATGATTCAATTCATGATTCATGATTCATGATTCATGATTCAATTCATAATTCATGATTCAATTTATGATTCATAATTCATGATTCATGATTTAATTCATGATTAATAATTCATGATTCATGATTCAATTCATGATTCATGATTCATGATTCATGATTCAATTCATGATTAATGATTCATGATTCAATTCATGATTCATAATTCATGATTCATGATTCAATTCATGATTCATGATTCATGATTCAATTCATGATTCATGATTCATGATTCAATTCATGATTCATGATTCATGATTCAATTCATGATTCATGATTCGATTCATGATTTAATTCATGATTCATAATTCATGATTCATGATTCAATTCATGATTCATGATTCATGATTCATGATTCAATTCATGATTCAATTCATGATTCATGATTCATGATTCAATTCATGATTCATGATTCATGATTCAATTCATGATTCATAATTCATGATTCAATTCATGATTCATGATTCATGATTCATGATTCAATTCATGATTCATGATTCATGATTCATGATTCAATTCATGATTCATAATTCATGATTCATGATTCAATTCATGATTCATGATTCAATTCATGATTCATGATTCAATTCATGATTCATAATTCATGATTCATGATTTAATTCATGATTCAATTTATAATTCATGATTCAATTCATGATTCATGATTCATGATTGAATTCATGATTCATGATTCATGATTCAATTTATGATTCATAATTCATGATTCATGATTCAATTCATGATTCATGATTCATGATTCAATTCATGATTCATGATTCATGATTCAATTCATGATTCATGATTCATGATTCAATTCATGATTCATGATTCAATTCATAATTCATGAATCATGATTCAATTCATGATTCATGATTCATGATTCAATTCATGATACGATTCATGATTCAATTCATGATTCATAATTCATGAATCATGATTCATAATTCATGAATCATGATTCAATTCATGATTCATGATTCATGATTCAATTCATGATTCGATTCATGATTCAATTCATGATTTGATTCATGATTCAATTCATGATTCAATTCATGGTTCATGATTCATGATTAAATTCATAATTCATAATTCAATTCATGATTCATAATTCTTGATTCATGATTCAATTCATAATTCATAATTCATGATTCATGATTCAATTGATGATTCATGATTCATGATTCATGATTCAATTCATGATTCATGATTCAATTCATGATTCATAATTCATGATTCATGATTCAATTCATGATTCATGATTCATGATTCAATTCATGATTCATGATTCATGATTCATGATTCGAGATTCATGATTCATGATTCAATTCATGATTCATGATTCAATTCATGATTCATAATTCATGATTCATGATTCAATTCATGATTCGATTCATGATTCAATTCATGATTCAATTCATGATTCATGATTCAATTCATGATTCATGATTCATGATTCAATTCATGATTCATGATTCATGATTCAATTCATGATTCGATTCCTGATTCAATTCATGATTCATGGATCGATTTATGATTCATGATTCCTGATTCCTGATTCAATTCATGATTCATGATTCAATTCATGATTCCTGATTTAATTCATGATTCAATTCATGATTCAAATTATGATTCATGATTCAATTTATGTTTCAATTTATGATTCATGATTCGATTCATGATTCATGATTCAATTCATGATTCAATTTATGATTCATGATTCATGATTCGATTCATGAATCATGATTCAATTCATAATTCAATTCACGATTCATGATTCATGATTCATCATTTATGATTCATAATTCATGATTCAATTCATGATTCAAGATTCATGATTCAATTCATAATTCAATTCATGATTTATGATTCATGATTCATGATTCAATTCATGATTCATGATTCATGATTCATTTCATGATTCAATTCATGATTCATTATTCATGATTCATGATTCATGATTCATGATTCAATTCATAATTCATGATTCAATTCATGATTCATAATTCATGATTCATGATTCAATTCATGATTAATGATTCCTGATTCATGATTCATGATTCAATTCATGATTCATGATTCATGATTCAATTCATGATTCATAATTCATGATTCATGATTTAATTCATGATTCATGATTCATGATTCAATTCATGATTCATGATTCAATTCATGATTCATGATTCAATTCATGATTCATGATTCAATTCATGATTCATGATTCATGATTCAATTCATGATTCATGATTCAATTCATGATTCATGATTCAATTCATGATTCATGATTCAATTCATGATTCATGATTCATGATTCAATTCATGATTCATGATTCAATTCATGATTCATGATTCAATTCATGATTCATGATTCATGATTCAATTCATGATTCATGATTCAATTCATGATTCATGATTCAATTCATGATTCATGATTCATGATTCAATTCATGATTCATGATTCATGATTCAATTCATGATTCATGATTCATGATTCAATTCATGTTTCATAATTCATGATTCATGATTCAATTCATAATTCATGATTCATGATTCAATTCATGATTCATGATTCAATTCATGATTCATAATTCATGATTCATGATTTAATTCATGATTCATAATTCATGATTCATGATTCAATTCATGATTCATAATTCATGATTCATGATTTAATTCATGATTCATAATTCATGATTCATGATTCAATTCATGATTCATAATTCATGATTCATGATTCAATTCATGATTCATTATTCATTATTCAATTCATGATTCATGATTCAATTCATGATTCATGATTCATGATTCAATTCATGATTCATGATTCGAATCATGATTCGTGATTCATGATTCATGATTCAATTCATGATTCATGATTCAATTCATGATTCATAATTCATGATTCATGATTCATGATTCAATTCATGATTCAATTCATGATTCATGATTCATGATTCAATTCATGATTCATGATTCAATTCATGATTCATGATTCAATTCATGATTCATGATTCATGATTCAATTCATGATTCATAATTCATGATTCATGATTCAATTCATGATTCATGATTCATGATTCATGATTCAATTCATGATTCATGATTCATGATTCAATTCATGATTCATAATTCATGATTCATGATTCAATTCATGATTCATAATTCAATTCATGATTCATAATTCATGATTCATGATTTAATTCATGATTCAATTTATAATTCATGATTCAATTCATGATTCATGATTCATGATTCATGATTCAATTCATGATTCATGATTCATGATTCAATTTATGATTCATAATTCATGATTCATGATTCAATTCATGATTCATGATTCAATTCATGATTCATGATTCAATTCATGATTCATGATTCAATTCATGATTCATAATTCATGAATCATGATTCAATTCATGATTCATGATTCATGATTCAATTCATGATTCGATTCATGATTCAATTCATGATTCATAATTCATGATTAATGATTCATAATTCATGAATCATGATTCAATTCATGATGCATGATTCATGATTCATGATTCAATTCATGATTCGATTCATGATTCAATTCATGATTTGATTCATGATTCAATTCATGATTCAATTCATGGTTCATGATTCATGATTAAATTCATAATTCATAATTCAATTCATGATTCATAATTCATGATTCATGATTTAATTCAAAATTCATAATTCATAATTCAATTCATGATTCATAATTCATGATTCATGATTTAATTCATAATTCATAATTCATGATTCATGATTCAATTGATGATTCATGATTCATGATTCATGATTCATGATTCAATTCATGATTCATGATTTAATTCATGATTCATAATTCATGATTCATGATTCAATTCATGATTCATGATTCAATTCATGATTCATGATTCATGATTCATGATTCATGATTCGAGATTCATGATTCATGATTCAATTCATGATTCATGATTCAATTCATGATTCATAATTTATGATTCATGATTCAATTCATGATTCGATTCATGATTCAATTCATGATTCAATTCATGATTCATGATTCATGATTCAATTCATGATTCATGATTCAATTCATGATTCATGATTCAATTCATGATTCATGATTCATGATTCAATTCATGATTCATGATTCATGATTCAATTCATGATTCGATTCCTGATTCAATTCCTGATTCATGGATCGATTTATGATTCATGATTCCTGATTCCTGATTCAATTCATGATTCACGATTCAATTCATGATTCCTGATTTAATTCATGATTCAATTCATGATTCAAATTATGATTCATGATTCAATTTATGTTTCAATTTATGATTCATGATTCGATTCATGATTCATGATTCAATTCATGATTAAATTTATGATTCATGATTCATGATTCGATTCATGAATCATGATGCAATTCATAATTCAATTCACGATTCATGATTCATGATTCAATTCATGATTCATGATTCATGATTCATGACTCATGATTCAATTCATAATTCATGATTCAATTCATGATTCATAATTCATGATTCATGATTTAATTCATGATTCATATTTCATGATTCATGATTCAATTCATGATTCATGATTCAATTCATGATTCATAATCATGATTCATGATTCAATTCATGATTCATGATTCATGATTCATGATTCAATTCATGATTCATGATTCATGATTCAATTCATGATTCATGATTCAATTCATGATTCATGATTCATGATTCAATTCATGATTCATATTTCATGATTCATGATTCAATTCATGATTCATGATTCATGATTCAATTCATGATTCATGATTCATGATTCAATTCATGATTCATAATTCATGATTCATGATTCAATTCATGATTCATGATTCATGATTCAATTCATGATTCATGATTCGATTCATGATTCATGATTCATGATTCAATTCATGATTCATGATTCATGATTCAATTCATGATTCATAATTCATGATTCATGATTCAATTCATGATTCATGATTCATGATTCAATTCATGATTCATGATTCGATTCATGATTCATGATTCAATTCATGATTCATCATTCATGATTCATGATTCAATTCATGATTCATGATTCATGATTCAATTCATGATTCATGATTCATGATTCAATTCATGATTCATAATTCATGATTCATGATTCAATTCATGATTCATGATTCATGATTCAATTCATGATTCATGATTCGATTCATGATTCATGATTCAATTCATGATTCATCATTCATGATTCATGATTCAATTCCTGATTCCTGATTCAATTCATGATTCAATTCATGATTCATGATTCATGATTCATGATTCAATTCATAATTCATGATTCAATTCATGATTCATAATTCATGATTCATGATTCAATTCATGATTCATAATTCATGATTCATGATTCAATTCATGATTCATGATTCATGATTCAATTCATGATTCATGATTCAATTCATGATTCATGATTCATGATTCAATTCATGATTCATGATTCAATTCATGATTCATGATTCATGATTCAATTCATGATTCATATTTCATGATTCATGATTCAATTCATGATTCATAATTCATGATTCATGATTCAATTCATGATTCATGATTCATGATTCATGATTCAATTCATGATTCATGATTCATGATTCAATTCATGATTCATGATTCATGATTCAATTCATGATTCATGATTCATGATTCATGATTCAATTCATAATTCATGATTCAATTCATGATTCATGATTCGATTCATGATTCATAATTCATGATTCATGATTCATCATTCATGATTCATGATTCAATTTATGATTCCTGATTCATGATTCAATTCATGATTCAATTCATGATTCATGATTCATGATTCAATTCATAATTCATGATTCAATTCATGATTCATAATTCATGATTCATGATTCAATTCATGATTCATAATTCATGATTCATGATTCAATTCATGATTCATGATTCATGATTCAATTCATGATTCATGATTCAATTCATGATTCATGATTCATGATTCATCATTCAATTCATGATTCATGATTCATGATTCAATTCATGATTCATAATTCATGATTCATGATTCAATTCATGATTCATGATTCATGATTCAATTCATAATTCATGATTCAATTCATGATTCATAATTCCTGATTCATGATTCAATTCATGATTCATGAATCATGATTCATGATTCATGATTCAATTCATAATTCATGATTCAATTCATGATTCATGATTCGATTCATGATTCATGATTCGATTCATGATTCATGATTCATGATTCATGATTCAATTCATGATTCATAATTCATGATTCATGATTCAATTCATTATTCATGATTCAATTCATGATTCATAATTCATGATTCATGATTTGATTCATGATTCATAATTCATGATTCATGATTCAATTCATGATTCATGATTCAATTCATGATTCATGATTCATGATTCAATTCATGATTTATAATTCATGATTCATAATTCATGATTCATGATTCAATTCATGATTCATGATTCAATTCATGATTCATGATTCATGATTCAATTCATGATTTATAATTCATGATTAATGATTCAATTCATGATTCATAATTCATGATTCATGATTTAATTCATGATTCATGATTCATGATTCAATTCATGATTCATGATTCATGATTCAATTCATGATTCATGATTCATGATTCAATTCATGTTTCATGATTCATGATTCAATTCATGATTCATAATTCATGATTTATGATTCAATTCATGATTCATGATTCATGATTCATGATTGAATTCATGATTAATGATTCATGATTATATTCCTGATTCATGATTCATGATTAAATTCATGATTCATGATTCATGATTCAATTCATGATTCATGATTCAATTCATGATTCATAATTCATGATTCATGATTTAATTCATGATTCATAATTCATGATTCATGATTCACTTCATGATTCATGATTCAATTCATGATTCATGATTCAATTCATGATTCATAATCATGATTCATGATTCAATTCATGATTCATGATTCATGATTCATGATTCAATTCATGATTCATGATTCAATTCATGATTCATGATTCATGATTCAATTCATGATTCATATTTCATGATTCATGATTCAATTCATGATTCATAATTCATGATTCATGATTCAATTCATGATTCATGATTCATGATTCATGATTCAATTCATGATTCATGATTCATGATTCAATTCATGATTCATGATTCATGATTCAATTCATGATTCATAATTCATGATTCATGATTCAATTCATGATTCATGATTCATGATTCAATTCATGATTCATGATTCATGATTCAATTCATGATTCATAATTCATGATTCATGATTCAATTCATGATTCATGATTCATGATTCAATTCATGATTCATGATTCGATTCATGATTCATGATTCAATTCATGATTCATCATTCATGATTCATGATTCAATTCATGATTCCTGATTCATGATTCAATTCATGATTCAATTCATGATTCATGATTCATGATTCATGATTCAATTCATAATTCATGATTCAATTCATGATTCATAATTCATGATTCAATTCATGATTCATAATTCATGATTCATGATTCAATTCATGATTCATGATTCATGATTCAATTCATGATTCATGATTCAATTCATGATTCATGATTCATGATTCAATTCATGATTCATATTTCATGATTCATGATTCAATTCATGATTCATAATTCATGATTCATGATTCAATTCATGATTCATGATTCAATTCATGATTCATGATTCATGATTCAATTCATGATTCATGATTCATGATTCAATTCATGATTCATAATTCATGATTCATGATTCAATTCATGATTCATGATTCAATTCATGATTCATGATTCGATTCATGATTCATAATTCATGATTCATGATTCATCATTCATGATTCATGATTCAATTCATGATTCCTGATTCATGATTCAATTCATGATTCAATTCATGATTCATGATTCATGATTCAATTCATAATTCATGATTCAATTCATGATTCATAATTCATGATTCATGATTCAATTCATGATTCATAATTCATGATTCATGATTCAATTCATGATTCATGATTCATGATTCAATTCATGATTCATGATTCAATTCATGATTCATCATTCATGATTCATCATTCAATTCATGATTCATGATTCATGATTCAATTCATGATTCATAATTCATGATTCATGATTCAATTCATGATTCATGATTCATGATTCAATTCATGATTCATGATTCATGATTCAATTCATAATTCATGATTCAATTCATGATTCATAATTCCTGATTCATGATTCAATTCATGATTCATGAATCATGATTCATGATTCATGATTCAATTCATAATTCATGATTCAATTCATGATTCATGATTCGATTCATGATTCATGATTCGATTCATGATTCATGATTCATGATTCATGATTCAATTCATGATTCATAATTCATGATTCATGATTCAATTCATTATTCATGATTCAATTCATGATTCATAATTCATGATTCATGATTTGATTCATGATTCATAATTCATGATTCATGATTCAATTCATGATTCATGATTCAATTCATGATTCATGATTCATGATTCAATTCATGATTTATAATTCATGATTCATAATTCATGATTCATGATTCAATTCATGATTCATGATTCAATTCATGATTCATGATTCATGATTCAATTCATGATTTATAATTCATGATTAATGATTCAATTCATGATTCATAATTCATGATTCATGATTTAATTCATGATTCATGATTCATGATTCAATTCATGATTCATGATTCATGATTCAATTCATGATTCATGATTCATGATTCAATTCATGATTCATAATTCATGATTCATGATTCAATTCATGATTTATAATTCATGATTCATAATTCATGATTCATGATTCAATTCATGATTCATGATTCAATTCATGATTCATGATTCATGATTCAATTCATGATTTATAATTCATGATTAATGATTCAATTCATGATTCATAATTCATGATTCATGATTTAATTCATGATTCATGATTCATGATTCAATTCATGATTCATGATTCATGATTCAATTCATGATTCATGATTCATGATTCAATTCATGTTTCATGATTCATGATTCAATTCATGATTCATAATTCATGATTTATGATTCAATTCATGATTCATGATTCATGATTCATGATTGAATTCATGATTAATGATTCATGATTATATTCCTGATTCATGATTCATGATTAAATTCATGATTCATGATTCATGATTCAATTCATGATTCATGATTCAATTCATGATTCATAATTCATGATTCATGATTTAATTCATGATTCATAATTCATGATTCATGATTCAATTCATGATTCATGATTCAATTCATGATTCATGATTCAATTCATGATTCATAATCATGATTCATGATTCAATTCATGATTCATGATTCATGATTCATGATTCAATTCATGATTCATGATTCAATTCATGATTCATGATTCATGATTCAATTCATGATTCATATTTCATGATTCATGATTCAATTCATGATTCATAATTCATGATTCATGATTCAATTCATGATTCATGATTCATGATTCATGATTCAATTCATGATTCATGATTCATGATTCAATTCATGATTCATGATTCATGATTCAATTCATGATTCATAATTCATGATTCATGATTCAATTCATGATTCATGATTCATGATTCAATTCATGATTCATGATTCATGATTCAATTCATGATTCATAATTCATGATTCATGATTCAATTCATGATTCATGATTCATGATTCAATTCATGATTCATGATTCGATTCATGATTCATGATTCAATTCATGATTCATCATTCATGATTCATGATTCAATTCATGATTCCTGATTCATGATTCAATTCATGATTCAATTCATGATTCATGATTCATGATTCATGATTCAATTCATAATTCATGATTCAATTCATGATTCATAATTCATGATTCAATTCATGATTCATAATTCATGATTCATGATTCAATTCATGATTCATGATTCATGATTCAATTCATGATTCATGATTCAATTCATGATTCATGATTCATGATTCAATTCATGATTCATATTTCATGATTCATGATTCAATTCATGATTCATAATTCATGATTCATGATTCAATTCATGATTCATGATTCAATTCATGATTCATGATTCATGATTCAATTCATGATTCATGATTCATGATTCAATTCATGATTCATAATTCATGATTCATGATTCAATTCATGATTCATGATTCATGATTCAATTCATGATTCATGATTCGATTCATGATTCATAATTCATGATTCATGATTCATCATTCATGATTCATGATTCAATTCATGATTCCTGATTCATGATTCAATTCATGATTCAATTCATGATTCATGATTCATGATTCAATTCATAATTCATGATTCAATTCATGATTCATAATTCATGATTCATGATTCAATTCATGATTCATAATTCATGATTCATGATTCAATTCATGATTCATGATTCATGATTCAATTCATGATTCATGATTCAATTCATGATTCATCATTCATGATTCATCATTCAATTCATGATTCATGATTCATGATTCAATTCATGATTCATAATTCATGATTCATGATTCAATTCATGATTCATGATTCATGATTCAATTCATGATTCATGATTCATGATTCAATTCATAATTCATGATTCAATTCATGATTCATAATTCCTGATTCATGATTCAATTCATGATTCATGAATCATGATTCATGATTCATGATTCAATTCATAATTCATGATTCAATTCATGATTCATGATTCGATTCATGATTCATGATTCGATTCATGATTCATGATTCATGATTCATGATTCAATTCATGATTCATAATTCATGATTCATGATTCAATTCATTATTCATGATTCAATTCATGATTCATAATTCATGATTCATGATTTGATTCATGATTCATAATTCATGATTCATGATTCAATTCATGATTCATGATTCAATTCATGATTCATGATTCATGATTCAATTCATGATTTATAATTCATGATTCATAATTCATGATTCATGATTCAATTCATGATTCATGATTCAATTCATGATTCATGATTCATGATTCAATTCATGATTTATAATTCATGATTAATGATTCAATTCATGATTCATAATTCATGATTCATGATTTAATTCATGATTCATGATTCATGATTCAATTCATGATTCATGATTCATGATTCAATTCATGATTCATGATTCATGATTCAATTCATGATTCATGATTCATGATTCAATTCATGATTCATAATTCATGATTCATGATTCAATTCATGATTCATGATTCATGATTATATTCCTGATTCATGATTCATGATTAAATTCATGATTCATAATTCATGATTCATGATTCAATTCATGATTCATGATTCAATTCATGATTCATAATTCATGATTCATGATTTAATTCATGATTCATAATTCATGATTCATGATTCAATTCATGATTCATGATTCAATTCATGATTCATGATTCAATTCATGATTCATAATCATGATTCATGATTCAATTCATGATTCATGATTCATGATTCATGATTCAATTCATGATTCATGATTTATGATTCAATTCATGATTCATGATTCAATTCATGATTCATGATTCATGATTCAATTCATGATTCATATTTCATGATTCATGATTCAATTCATGATTCATAATTCATGATTCATGATTTAATTCATGATTCATGATTCATGATTCATGATTCAATTCATGATTCATGATTCATGATTCAATTCATGATTCATGATTCATGATTCAATTCATGATTCATAATTCATGATTCATGATTCAATTCATGATTCATGATTCATGATTCAATTCATGATTCATGATTCGATTCATGATTCATGATTCAATTCATGATTCATCATTCATGATTCATGATTCAATTCATGATTCCTGATTCATGATTCAATTCATGATTCAATTCATGATTCATGATGCATGATTCATGATTCAATTCATAATTCATGATTCAATTCATGATTCATAATTCATGATTCATGATTCAATTCATGATTCATAATTCATGATTCATGATTCAATTCATGATTCATGATTCAATTCATGATTCATGATTCAATTCATGATTCATCATTCATGATTCATCATTCAATTCATGATTCATGATTCATGATTCAATTCATGATTCAATTCATAATTCGATTCATGATTCATGATTCATGATTAAATTCATAATTCATGATTCAATTCATGATTCATGATTCGATTCATGATTCATGATTCGATTCATGATTCAATTCATGATTCATGATTCATGATTCAATTCATGATTCATAATTCATGATTCATGATTCAATTCATGATTCATAATTCATGATTCATGATTCAATTCATGATTCATGATTCATGATTCAATTCATGATTCATGATTCAATTCATGATTCATGATTCATGATTCATGATTCATGATTCAATTCATGATTCCTGATTCATGATTCAATTCATGATTCAATTCATGATTCATGATTCATGATTCAATTCATAATTCATGATTCAATTCATGATTCATAATTCATGATTCATGATTCAATTCATGATTCATAATTCATGATTCATGATTCAATTCATGATTCATGATTCATGATTCAATTCATGATTCATGATTCAATTCATGATTCATCATTCATGATTCATCATTCAATTCATGATTCATGATTCATGATTCAATTCATGATTCATAATTCATGATTCATGATTCAATTCATGATTCATGATTCATGATTCAATTCATGATTCATGATTCATGATTCAATTCATAATTCATGATTCAATTCATGATTCATAATTCCTGATTCATGATTCAATTCATGATTCATGAATCATGATTCATGATTCATGATTCAATTCATAATTCATGATTCAATTCATGATTCATGATTCGATTCATGATTCATGATTCGATTCATGATTCATGATTCATGATTCATGATTCAATTCATGATTCATAATTCATGATTCATGATTCAATTCATTATTCATGATTCAATTCATGATTCATAATTCATGATTCATGATTTGATTCATGATTCATAATTCATGATTCATGATTCAATTCATGATTCATGATTCAATTCATGATTCATGATTCATGATTCAATTCATGATTTATAATTCATGATTCATAATTCATGATTCATGATTCAATTCATGATTCATGATTCAATTCATGATTCATGATTCATGATTCAATTCATGATTTATAATTCATGATTAATGATTCAATTCATGATTCATAATTCATGATTCATGATTTAATTCATGATTCATGATTCATGATTCAATTCATGATTCATGATTCATGATTCAATTCATGATTCATGATTCATGATTCAATTCATGATTCATGATTCATGATTCAATTCATGATTCATAATTCATGATTCATGATTCAATTCATGATTCATGATTCATGATTATATTCTTGATTCATGATTCATGATTAAATTCATGATTCATAATTCATGATTCATGATTCAATTCATGATTCATGATT
Organism: Mixophyes fleayi; assembly: GCF_038048845.1. Lineage (NCBI taxonomy): Eukaryota > Metazoa > Chordata > Amphibia > Anura > Limnodynastidae > Mixophyes > Mixophyes fleayi. The sequence continues at coordinate 1,088,574 of NW_027447882.1, read as the reverse complement.
CAATTCATGATTCATAATTCATGATTCATGATTTAATTCATGATTCATAATTCATGATTCATGATTCAATTCATGATTCATGATTCAATTCATGATTCATGATTCAATTCATGATTCATAATCATGATTCATGATTCAATTCATGATTCATGATTCATGATTCATGATTCAATTCATGATTCATGATTTATGATTCAATTCATGATTCATGATTCAATTCATGATTCATGATTCATGATTCAATTCATGATTCATATTTCATGATTCATGATTCAATTCATGATTCATAATTCATGATTCATGATTTAATTCATGATTCATGATTCATGATTCATGATTCAATTCATGATTCATGATTCATGATTCAATTCATGATTCATGATTCATGATTCAATTCATGATTCATAATTCATGATTCATGATTCAATTCATGATTCATGATTCATGATTCAATTCATGATTCATGATTCGATTCATAATTCATGATTCAATTCATGATTCATCATTCATGATTCATGATTCAATTCATGATTCCTGATTCATGATTCAATTCATGATTCAATTCATGATTCATGATGCATGATTCATGATTCAATTCATAATTCATGATTCAATTCATGATTCATAATTCATGATTCATGATTCAATTCATGATTCATAATTCATGATTCATGATTCAATTCATGATTCATGATTCAATTCATGATTCATGATTCAATTCATGATTCATCATTCATGATTCATCATTCAATTCATGATTCATGATTCATGATTCAATTCATGATTCAATTCATAATTCGATTCATGATTCATGATTCATGATTAAATTCATAATTCATGATTCAATTCATGATTCATGATTCGATTCATGATTCATGATTCGATTCATGATTCATGATTCATGATTCATGATTCTTGATTCAATTCATGATTCATGATTCATGATTCAATTCATGATTCATAATTCATGATTCATGATTCAATTCATGATTCATAATTCATGATTCATGATTCAATTCATGATTCATGATTCATGATTCAATTCATGATTCATGATTCAATTCATGATTCATGATTCATGATTCATGATTCATGATTCAATTCATGATTCATGATTCATGATTCAATTCATGATTCATGATTCATGATTCATTTCATGATTCAATTCATGATTCATGATTCATGATTCATGATTCATGAATTAACTCATGATTCATAATTCATGATTCATGATTCAATTCATGATTCATGATTCCTGATTCATGATTCATGATTCAATTCATGATTCATGATTCATGATTCAATTCATGATTCATAATTCATGATTCATGATTCAATTCATGAATCATAATTCATGATTCAATTCATGATTCATAATTCATGATTCAATTCATGATTCATGATTCATGATTCAATTCATGATTCATGATTCGATTCATGATTCAATTCATGATTCATGATTCAATTCATGATTCATGATTCGATTCATGATTCATGATTCAATTCATGATTCATGATTCAATTCATGATTCGATTCATGATTCATGATTCATGATTCAATTCATGATTCATGATTCATGATTCAATTCATGATTCATAATTCATGATTCATGATTCAATTCATGATTCATGATTCAATTCATGATTCATGATTCATGATTCAATTCATGATTCATAATTCATGATTCATGATTCAATTCATGATTCATGATTCATGATTCAATTCATGATTCATGATTCATGATTCAATTCATGATTCATGATTCCTGATTCATGATTCATGATTCAATTCATGATTCATGATTCATGATTCAATTCATGATTCATAATTCATGATTCAATTCATGATTCATGATTCATGATTCAATTCATGATTCATGATTCGATTCATGATTCAATTCATGATTCATGATTCATGATTCAATTCATGATTCATGATTCGATTCATGATTCATGATTCATGATTCAATTCATGATTCATGATTCAATTCATGATTCATGATTCATGATTCAATTCATGATTCATGATTCGATTCATGATTCATGATTCATGATTCAATTCATGATTCATAATTCATGATTCATAATTCAATTCATGATTCATGATTCATGATTCATTATTCAATTCATGACTCAATTCATGATTCATGATTCATGATTCAATTCATGATTCATGATTCAATTCATGATTCATGATTCAATTCATGATTCATAATTCATGATTCATGATTCAATTCATGATTCATAATTCATGATTCATGATTTAATTCATGATTCATAATTCATGATTCATGATTCAATTCATGATTCATGATTCAATTCATGATTCATGATTCATGATTCAATTCATAATTCATGATGCATGATTCATGATTCAATTCATGATTCATGATTCATGATTCAATTCATGATTCATGATTCAATTCATGATTCATGATTCATGATTCAATTCATGATTCATATTTCATGATTCATGATTCAATTCATGATTCATAATTCATGATTCATGATTCAATTCATGATTCATGATTCATGATTCATGATTCAATTCATGATTCATGATTCATGATTCAATTCATGATTCATGATTCAATTCATGATTCATAATTCATGATTCATGATTCAATTCATGATTCATGATTCATGATTCAATTCATGATTCATGATTCATGATTCAATTCATGATTCATGATTCGATTCATGATTCATGATTCAATTCATGATTCATCATTCATGATTCATGATTCAATTCATGATTCCTGATTCATGATTCAATTCATGATTCAATTGATGATTCATGATTCATGATTCAATTCATAATTCATGATTCAATTCATGATTCATAATTCATGATTCATGATTCAATTCATGATTCATAATTCATGATTCATGATTCAATTCATGATTCATGATTCATGATTCAATTCATGATTCATGATTCAATTCATGATTCATCATTCATGATTCATCATTCAATTCATGATTCATGATTCATGATTCAATTCATGATTCAATTCATAATTCGATTCATGATTCATGATTCATGATTCAATTCATAATTCATGATTCAATTCATGATTCATAATTCCTGATTCATGATTCAATTCATGATTCATGAATCATGATTCATGATTCATGATTCAATTCATAATTCATGATTCAATTCATGATTCATGATTCGATTCATGATTCATGATTCGATTCATGATTCATGATTCATGATTCAATTCATGATTCATAATTCATGATTCATGATTCAATTCATTATTCATGATTCAATTCATGATTCATAATTCATGATTCATGATTTGATTCATGATTCATAATTCATGATTCATGATTCAATTCATGATTCATGATTCAATTCATGATTCATGATTCATGATTCAATTCATGATTTATAATTCATGATTAATGATTCAATTCATGATTCATAATTCATGATTCATGATTTAATTCATGATTCATGATTCATGATTCAATTCATGATTCATGATTCAATTCATGATTCATGATTCATGATTCAATTCATGATTCATGATTCATGATTCAATTCATGATTCATAATTCATGATTTATGATTCAATTCATGATTCATGATTCATGATTCATGATTGAATCCATGATTAATGATTCATGATTATATTCCTGATTCATGATTCATGATTAAATTCATGATTCATAATTCATGATTCATGATTCAATTCATGATTCATGATTCAATTCATGATTCATAATTCATGATTCATGATTTAATTCATGATTCATAATTCATTATTCATGATTCAATTCATGATTCATGATTCAATTCATGATTCATGATTCAATTCATGATTCATGTTTCATGATTCATGATTCATGATTCAATTCATGATTCATGATTCATGATTCAATTCATGATTCATGATTCAATTCATGATTCATGATTCATGATTCAATTCATGATTCATATTTCATGATTCATGATTCAATTCATGATTCATGATTCATGATTCATGATTCAATTCATGATTCATGATTCATGATTCAATTCAGGATTCATGATTCATGATTCAATTCATGATTCATGATTCGATTCATGATTCATGATTCAATTCATGATTCATCATTCATGATTCATGATTCAATTCATAATTCATGATTCAATTCATGATTCATGATTCGATTCATGATTCATGATTCGATTCATGATTCATGATTCATGATTCATGATTCAATTCATGATTCATAATTCATGATTCATGATTCAATTCATTATTCATGATTCAATTCATGATTCATAATTCATGATTCATGATTTGATTCATGATTCATAATTCATGATTCATGATTCAATTCATGATTCATGATTCAATTCATGATTCATGATTCATGATTCAATTCATGATTTATAATTCATGATTAATGATTCAATTCATGATTCATAATTCATGATTCATGATTTAATTCATGATTCATGATTCATGATTCAATTCATGATTCATGATTCATGATTCAATTCATGATTCATGATTCATGATTCAATTCATGATTCATGATTCAATTCATGATTCATGATTCATGATTCAATTCATGATTCATGATTCATGATTCATGATTGAATTCATGATTAATGATTCATGATTATATTCCTGATTCATGATTCATGATTAAATTCATGATTCATAATTCATGATTCATGATTCAATTCATGATTCATGATTCAATTCATGATTCATAATTCATGATTCATGATTTAATTCATGATTCATAATTCATGATTCATGATTCAATTCATGATTCATGATTCAATTCATGATTCATGATTTAATTCATGATTCATGTTTCATGATTCATGATTCATGATTCAATTCATGATTCATGATTCATGATTCAATTCATGATTCATGATTCAATTCATGATTCATGATTCAATTCATGATTCATATTTCATGATTCATGATTCAATTCATGATTCATAATTCATGATTCATGATTCAATTCATGATTCATGATTCATGATTCATGATTCAATTCATGATTCATGATTCATGATTCAATTCATGATTCATGATTCATGATTCAATTCATGATTCATAATTCATGATTCATGATTCAATTCAGGATTCATGATTCATGATTCAATTCATGATTCATGATTCGATTCATGATTCATGATTCAATTCATGATTCATCATTCATGATTCATGATTCAATTCATGATTCCTGATTCATGATTCAATTCATGATTCAATTCATGATTCATGATTCATGATTCAATTCATAATTCATGATTCAATTCATGATTCATAATTCATGATTCATGATTCAATTCATGATTCATAATTCATGATTCATGATTCAATTCATGATTCATGATTCATGATTCAATTCATGATTCATGATTCAATTCATGATTCATCATTCATGATTCATCATTCAATTCATGATTCATCATTCATGATTCAATTCATGATTCAATTCATAATTCGATTCATGATTCATGATTCATGATTCAATTCATAATTCATGATTCAATTCATGATTCATGATTCGATTCATGATTCATGATTCAATTCATGATTCATGATTCATGATTCTTGATTCAATTCATGATTCATGATTCATGATTCAATTCATGATTCATAATTCATGATTCATGATTCAATTCATGATTCATAATTCATGATTCATGATTCAATTCATGATTCAATTCATGATTCATGATTCAATTCATGATTCATGATTCATGATTCAATTCATGATTCAATTCATGATTCATGATTCATGATTCATGATTCAATTCATGATTCATGATTCATGATTCATTTCATGATTCAATTCATGATTCATGATTCATAATTCATGATTCATGATTCAATTCATGATTCATGATTCCTGATTCATGATTCATGATTCAATTCATGATTCATGATTCATGATTCAATTCATGATTCATAATTCATGATTCATGATTCAATTCATGAATCATGATTCATGATTCAATTCATGATTCATAATTCATGATTCAATTGATGATTCATGATTCATGATTCAATTCATGATTCATGATTCAATTCATGATTCATGATTCGATTCATGATTCATGATTCATGATTCAATTCATGATTCATGATTCATGATTCAATTCATGATTCATAATTCATGATTCATAATTCAATTCATGATTCATGATTCATGATTCATTATTCAATTCATGATTCAATTCATGATTCATGATTCATGATTCAATTCATGATTCATGATTCAATTCATGATTCATGATTCAATTCATGATTCATAATTCATGATTCATGATTCAATTCATGATTCATGATTCATGATTCAATTCATGATTCATGATTCATGATTCAATTCATGATTCATGATTCATGATTCATGATTCAATTCATGATTCATGATTCGATTCATGATTCATGATTCAATTCATGATTCATCATTCATCATTCATGATTCAATTCCTGATTCATGATTCATGATTCAATTCATGATTCAATTCATGATTCATGATTCATGATTCATGATTCAATTCATAATTCATGATTCAATTCATGATTCATAATTCATAATTCATGATTCAATTCATGATTCATAATTCATAATTCATGATTCAATTCATGATTCATCATTCATGATTCATCATTCAATTCATGATTCATGATTCATGATTCAATTCATGATTCAATTCATGATTCGATTCATGATTCATGATTCATGATTCAATTCATAATTCATGATTCAATTCATGATTCATAATTCCTGATTCATGATTCAATTCATGATTCATGATTCATTTCATGATTCAATTCATGATTCATGATTCATGATTCATGATTCATGATTCAATTCATAATTCATGATTCAATTCATGATTCAATTCATGATTCATGATTTAATTCATGATTCATAATTCATGATTGATGATTCAATTCATGATTCATGATTCCTGATTCATGATTCATGATTCAATTCATGATTCATGATTCATGATTCAATTCATGATTCATAATTCATGATTCATGATTCAATTAATGATTTATGATTCATGATTCAATTCATGATTCATGATTCATGATTTAATTCATGATTCATGATTCAATTCATGATTCATGATTTGATTCATGATTCATGATTCATGATTCATGATTCAATTCATGATTCATGATTCATGATTCAATTCATGATTCATAATTCATGATTCATGATTCAATTCATGATTCATAATTCATGATTCATGATTCAATTCATGATTCATGATTCATGATTCAATTCATGACTCATGATTCAATTCATGATTCATGATTCATGATTCAATTCATGATTCATGATTCATGATTCAATTCATGATTCATGATTCATGATTCATGATTCAATTCATGATTCATGATTCATGATTTAATTCATGATTCATAATTCATGATTCATGATTCAATTCATGATTCATGATTCCTGATTCATGATTCAATTCATGATTCATGATTCATGATTCAATTCATGATTCATGATTCAATTCATGAATCATGATTCATGATTCAATTCATGATTCATGATTCATGATTCAATTCATGATTCATGATTCATGATTCAATTCATGATTCATGATTCAATTCATGATTCATGATTCATGATTCAATTCATGATTCATGATTTAATTCATGATTCATGATTCAATTCATGATTCATAATTCATGATTCATGATTCAATTCATGATTCATGATTCATGATTCAATTCATGATTCAATTCATGATTCATGATTCATGATTCAATTCATGATTCATGATTCAATTCATGATTCATGATTCATGATTCAATTCATGATTCATGATTCATGATTCAATTCATGATTCATAATTCATGATTCATGATTCAATTCATGATTCATGATTCATGATTCATGATTCAATTCATGATTCATGATTCATGATTCATGATTCAATTCATGATTCATGATTCATGATTCAATTCATGATTCATGATTCAATTCATGATTCATGATTCAATTCATGATTCATAATTCATGATTCATGATTCAATTCATGATTCATGATTCAATTCATGATTCATAATTCATGATTCATGATTTAATTCATGATTCATAATTCATGATTCATGATTCAATTTATGATTCATGATTCATGATTCAATTCATGATTCATAATTCATGATTCATGATTCAATTCATGATTCATAATTCATGATTCATGATTTAATTCATTATTCATAATTCAGGATTCATGATTCAGTTCATGATTCATGATTCATGATTCAGTTCATGATTCATGATTCATGATTCAATTCATGATTCATGAATTAATTCATGATTCATGATTCATGATTCAATTCATGATTCATAATTCATGATTCATGATTCAATTCATGATTCATGATTCTTGATTCATGATTCAATTCATGATTCATGATTCATGATTCAATTCATGATTCATAATTCATGATTCATGATTCAATTCATGATTCATGATTCATGATTCATGATTCAATTCATGATTCATGATTCAATTCATGATTCAATTCATGATTCATGATTCAATTCATGATTCGATTCATGATTCAATTCATGATTCATGATTCAATTTATGATTCATGATTCATGATTCAATTCATGATTCATGATTCAATTTATGATTCAATTCATGATTCATGATTCGATTCATGATTCATGAATCAATTCATGAATCAATTCATTATTCATGATTCATGATTCGATTCATGATTCATGATTCAATTTATGATTCATCATTCATGATTCATGATTCAATTCATGATTCATGATTCATGATTCAATTCATGATTCAATTCATGATTCAATTCATGATTCATGATTCATGATTCATGATTCAATTCATAATTCATAATTCAGTTCATGATTCATAATTCATGATTCATGATTCAATTCATAATTCATAATTCATGATTCATGATTCAATTGATGATTCATGATTCATGATTCATGATTCATGATTCATGATTCAATTCATGATTCATGATTCAATTCATGATTCATAATTCATGATTCATGATTCAATTCATGATTCATGATTCAATTCATGATTCATGATTCATGATTCAATTCATGATTCATATTTCATTTTTCATGATTCAATTCATGATTCATGATTCATGATTCAATTCATGATTCATGATTCAATTCATGATTCAATTCATGATTCATGATTTATGATTCAATTCATGATTCATGATTCAATTCATGATTCATGATTCATGATTCAATTCATGATTCATGATTCATGATTCATGATTCAATTCATAATTCATAATTCAATTCATGATTCATAATTCATGATTCATGATTCAATTCATAATTCATAATTCATGATTCATGATTCAATTGATGATTCATGATTCATGATTCATGATTCAATTCATGATTCATAATTCATGATTCATGATTCAATTCATGATTCATGATTCAATTCATGATTCAATTCATGATTCATGATTCATGATTCAATACATGATTCATGATTCATGATTCAATTCATGATTCATGATTCATGATTCAATTCATGATTAATAATTCTTGATTCATGATTCAAGTCATGATTCATGATTCATGATTCAATTCATGATTCATGATTCATGATTCAATTCATGATTCATACTTCATGATTCATGATTCAATTCATGATACATGATTCATGATTCATGATTCAATTCATGATTCATGATTCATGATTCAATTCATGATTAATAATTCTTGATTCATGATTCAAGTCATGATTCATGATTCATGATTCAATTCATAATTCATGATTCATGATTCAAATCATGATTCATACTTCATGATTCATGATTCAATTCATGATTCATGATTCATGATTCATGATTCAATTCATGATTCATGAATTAATTCATGATTCATGATTCATGATTCAATTCATGATTCATAATTCATGATTCATGATTCAATTCATGATTCATGATTCTTGATTCATGATTCAATTCATGATTCATGATTCATGATTCAATTCATGATTCATAATTCATGATTCATAATTCAATTCATGATTCATGATTCATGATTCATGATTCAATTCATGATTCATGATTCAATTCATGATTCGATTCATGATTCAATTCATGATTCATGATTCGATTTATGATTCGATTCATGATTCAATTCATGATTCATGATTCGATTTATGATTCATGATTCATGATTCAATTCATGATTCATGATTCAATTCATGATTCAATTCATGATTCATGATTCGATTCATGATTCATGAATCAATTCATGATTCAATTCATTATTCATGATTCATGATTCGATTCATGATTCATAATTCATGATTCATGATTTAATTTATGATTCATCATTCATGATTCATGATTCAATTCATGATTCATGATTCATGATTTAATTCATGATTCAATTCATGATTCAATTCATGATTCATGATTCATGATTCATGATTCAATTCATAATTCATAATTCAATTCATGATTCATAATTCATGATTCATGATTCAATTCATAATTCATATTTCATGATTCATGATTCAATTGATGATTCATGATTCATGATTCATGATTCATGATTCAATTCATGATTCATAATTCATGATTCATGATTCAATTCATGATTCATGATTCATGATTCAATTCATGATTCATGATTCATGATTTAATTCATGATTCATGATTCAATTCATGATTCATGATTCAATTCATGATTCATGATTCATGATTCAATACATGATTCATGATTCATGATTTAATTCATGATTCATGATTCATGATTCAATTCATGATTAATAATTCTTGATTCATGATTCAAGTCATGATTCATGATTCATGATTCATGATTCAATTCATGATTCATGATTCATGATTCAATTCATGATTCATGATTCATGATTCAATTCATGATTCATACTTCATGATTCATGATTCAATTCATGATTCATGATTCATGATTCATGATTCAATTCATGATTCATGATTCATGATTCAATTCATGATTAATAATTCTTGATTCATGATTCAAGTCATGATTCATGATTCATGATTCAATTCATGATTCATGATTCATGATTCAATTCATGATTCATACTTCATGATTCATGATTCAATTCATGATTCATGATTCATGATTCATGATTCAATTCATTATTCATGAATTAATTCATGATTCGTGATTCATGATTCATGATTCATGATTCAATTCATGATTCATAATTCATGATTCATGATTCAATTCATGATTCTTGATTCATGATTCAATTCATGATTCATGATTCATGATTCAATTTATGATTCATAATTCATGATTCATAATTCAATTCATGATTCATGATTCATGATTCATGATTCAATTCATGATTCATGATTCAATTCATGATTCGATTCATGATTCAATTCATGATTCATGATTCGATTTATGATTCGATTCATGATTCAATTCATGATTCATGATTCGATTTATGATTCATGATTCATGATTCAATTCATGATTCATGATTCAATTCATGATTCAATTCATGATTCAATTCATGATTCATGATTCGATTCATGATTCATGAATCAATTCATGATTCAATTCATTATTCATGATTCATGATTCGATTCATGATTCATAATTCATGATTCATGATTCAATTTATGATTCATCATTCATGATTCATGATTCAATTCATGATTCATGATTCATGATTCAATTCATGATTCAATTCATGATTCAATTCATGATTCATGATTCATGATTCATGATTCAATTCATAATTCATAATTCAATTCATGATTCAATTCATAATTCATGATTCAATTCATAATTCATGATTCATGATTCAATTGATGATTCAAGATTCATGATTCATGATTCAATTCATGATTCATGATTCAATTCATGATTCATAATTCATGATTCATGATTCAATTCATGATTCATGATTCATGATTCAATTCATGATTCATGATTCATGATTCAATTCATGATTCATGATTCAATTCATGATTCATGATTCATGATTCAATTCATGATTCATGATTCAATTCATGATTCATGATTCATGATTCAATTCATGATTCATAATTCATGATTCATGATTCAATTCATGATTCATGATTCAATTCATGATTTGATTCATGATTCAATTCATGATTCATGATTTAATTTATGATTCATGATTCATGATTCAATTCATGATTCAATTCATGATTCAATTCATTAATTCATGATTCGATTCATGAATCAATTTATGATTCAATTCATGATTCATGATTCATGATTCATGATTCAATTTATGATTCATCATTCATGATTCATGATTCAATTCATGATTCATCATTCATGATTCAATTCATGATTCAATTCATGATTCATGATTCATCATTCATGATTCAATTCATAATTCATAATTCAATTCATGATTCATAATTCATGATTCATGATTCAATTCATAATTCATAATTCATGATTCATGATTCAATTGATGATTCATGATTCATGATTCATGATTCAATTCATGATTCATAATTCATGATTCATGATTCAATTCATGATTCATGATTCATGATTCAATTCATGATTCATGATTCATGATTCAATTCATGATTCATAATTCATGATTCATGATTCAATTCATGATTCATGATTCAATTCATGATTCATGATTCAATTCATGATTCAATTCATGATTCATGATTCATGATTCAATTCATGATTCATGATTCAATTCATGATTCAATTCATGATTCATGATTCATGATTCAATTCATGATTCATGATTCAATTCATGATTCATGATTCAATTCATGAATAATAATTCTTGATTCATGATTCAAGTCATGATTCATGATTCATGATTCATGATTCAATTCATGATTCATGATTCATGATTCAATTCATGATTCATGATTCATGATTCAATTCATGATTCATACTTCATGATTCATGATTCAATTCATGATTCATGATTCATGATTAAATTCATGATTCATGATTCAATTCATGATTCATACTTCATTATTCATGATTCAATTCATGATTCATGATTCATGATTCATGATTCAATTCATAATTCATAATTCAGTTCATGATTCATAATTCATGATTCATGATTCAATTCATAATTCATAATTCATGATTCATGATTCAATTGATGATTCATGATTCATGATTCATGATTCTTGATTCATGATTCAATTCATGATTCATGATTCAATTCATGATTCATAATTCATGATTCATGATTCAATTCATGATTCATGATTCAATTCATGATTCATGATTCATGATTCAATTCATGATTCATATTTCATTTTTCATGATTCAATTCATGATTCATGATTCATGATTCATGATTCAATTCATGATTCATGATTGAATTCATGATTCAATTCATGATTCATGATTTATGATTCAATTCATGATTCATGATTCAATTCATGATTCATGATTCATGATTCAATTCATGATTCATGATTCATGATTCATGATTCAATTCATAATTCATAATTCAATTCATGATTCATAATTCATGATTCATGATTCAATTCATAATTCATATTTCATGATTCATGATTCAATTGATGATTCATGATTCATGATTCATGATTCAATTCATGATTCATTATTCATGATTCATGATTCAATTCATGATTCATGATTCATGATTCAATTCATGATTCATGATTCAATTCATGATTCAATTCATGATTCATGATTCATGATTCAATACATGATTCATGATTCATGATTCAATTCATGATTCATGATTCATGATTCAATTCATGATTAATAATTCTTGATTCATGATTCAAGTCATGATTCATGATTCATGATTCATGATTCATCATTCATGATTCAATTCATGATTCATGATTCATGATTCAATTCATGATTCATGATTCATGATTCAATTCATGATTCATACTTCATGATTCATGATTCAATTCATGATACATGATTCATGATTCATGATTCAATTCATGATTCATGATTCATGATTCAATTCATGATTAATAATTCTTGATTCATGATTCAAGTCATGATTCATGATTCAATTCATGATTCATGATTCATGATTCAATTCATGATTCATACTTCATGATTCATGATTCAATTCATGATTCATGATTCATGATTCATGATTCAATTCATGATTCATGAATTAATTCATGATTCATGATTCATGATTCAATTCATGATTCATAATTCATGATTCATGATTCAATTCATGATTCATGATTCTTGATTCATGATTCAATTCATGATTCATGATTCATGATTCAATTCATAATTCATGATTCATAATTCAATTCATGATTCATGATTCATGATTCAATTCATGATTCATGATTCAATTCATGATTCGATTCATGATTCAATTCATGATTCATGATTCGATTTATGATTCGATTCATGATTCAATTCATGATTCATGATTCGATTTATGATTCATGATTCATGATTCATGATTCAATTCATGATTCATGATTCAATTCATGATTCAATTCATGATTCATGATTCGATTCATGATTCATGAATCAATTCATGATTCATGAATCAATTCATGATTCAATTCATTATTCATGATTCATGATTCGATACATGATTCATAATTCATGATTCATGATTCAATTTATGATTCATCATTCATGATTCATGATTCAATTCATGATTCATGATTCATGATTTAATTCATGATTCAATTCATGATTCAATTCATGATTCATGATTCATGATTCATGATTCAATTCATAATTCATAATTCAATTCATGATTCATAATTCATGATTCATGATTCAATTCATAATTCATATTTCATGATTCATGATTCAATTGATGATTCATGATTCATGATTCATGATTCATGATTCAATTCATGATTCATAATTCATGATTCATGATTCAATTCATGATTCATGATTCATGATTCAATTCATGATTCATGATTCATGATTTAATTCATGATTCATAATTCATGATTCATGATTCAATTCATGATTCATGATTCAATTCATGATTCATGATTCAATTCATGATTCAATTCATGATTCATGATTCATGATTCAATACATGATTCATGATTCATGATTCAATTCATGATTCATGATTCATGATTCAATTCATGATTAATAATTCTTGATTCATGATTCAAGTCATGATTCATGATTCATGATTCATGATTCAATTCATGATTCATGATTCATGATTCAATTCATGATTCATGATTCATGATTCAATTCATGATTCATACTTCATGATTCATGATTCAATTCATGATTCATGATTCAATTCATGATTCATGATTCATGATTCAATTCATGATTAATAATTCTTGATTCATGATTCAAGTCATGATTCATGATTCATGATTCAATTCATGATTCATGATTCATGATTCAATTCATGATTCATACTTCATGATTCATGATTCAATTCATGATTCATGATTCATGATTCATGATTCAATTCATGATTCATGAATTAATTCATGATTCATGATTCATGATTCATGATTCATGATTCAATTCATGATTCATGAATTAATTCATGATTCATGATTCATGATTCATGATTCATGATTCAATTCATGATTCATAATTCATGATTCATGATTCAATTCATGATTCTTGATTCATGATTCAATTCATGATTCATGATTCATGATTCAATTCATGATTCATAATTCATGATTCATAATTCAATTCATGATTCATGATTCATGATTCATGATTCAATTCATGATTCATGATTCAATTCATGATTCGATTCATGATTCAATTCATGATTCATGATTCGATTTATGATTCGATTCATGATTCAATTCATGATTCATGATTCGATTTATGATTCATGATTCATGATTCAATTCATGATTCATGATTCAATTCATGATTCAATTCATGATTCAATTCATGATTCATGATTCGATTCATGATTCATGAATCAATTCATGATTCCATTCATTATTCATGATTCATGATTCGATTCATGATTCATAATTCATGATTCATGATTCAATTTATGATTCATCATTCATGATTCATGATTCAATTCATGATTCATGATTCAATTCATGATTCAATTCATGATTCAATTCATGATTCATGATTCATGATTCAATTCATAATTCATAATTCAATTCATGATTCAATTCATAATTCATGATTCAATTCATAATTCATAATTCATGATTCATGATTCAATTGATGATTCAAGATTCATGATTCATGATTCATGATTCATGATTCAATTCATGATTCATGATTCAATTCATGATTCATAATTCATGATTCATGATTCAATTCATGATTCATGATTCATGATTCAATTCATGATTCAATTCATGATTCATGATTCAATTCATGATTCATGATTCATGATTCAATTCATGATTCATGATTCAATTCATGATTCATGATTCATGATTCAATTCATGATTCATGATTCATGATTCAATTCATGATTCATGATTCATGATTCAATTCATGATTCATAATTCATGATTCATGATTCAATTCATGATTCATGATTCAATTCATGATTCATGATTCAATTCATGATTCAATTCATGATTCATGATTCATGATTCAATACATGATTCATGATTCATGATTCAATTCATGATTCATGATTCATGATTCAATTCATGATTAATAATTCTTGATTCATGATTCAAGTCATGATTCATGATTCATGATTCAATTCATGATTCATGATTCATGATTCAATTCATGATTCATGATTCATGATTCAATTCATGATTCATACTTCATGATTCATGATTCAATTCATGATTCATGATTCATGATTCATGATTCAATTCATGATTCATGATTCATGATTCAATTCATGATTAATAATTCTTGATTCATGATTCAAGTCATGATTCATGATTCATGATTCAATTCATGATTCATGATTCATGATTCAATTCATGATTCATACTTCATGATTCATGATTCAATTCATGATTCATGATTCATGATTCATGATTCAATTCATGATTCATGAATTAATTCATGATTCATGATTCATGATTCATGATTCAATTCATGATTCATAATTCATGATTCAATTCATGATTCATGATTCTTGATTCATGATTCAATTCATGATTCATGATTCATGATTCAATTCATGATTCATAATTCATGATTCATAATTCAATGCATGATTCATGATTCATGATTCATGATTCAATTCATGATTCATGATTCAATTCATGATTCGATTCATGATTCAATTCATGATTCATGATTCGATTTATGATTCGATTCATGATTCAATTCATGATTCATGATTCGATTTATGATTCATGATTCATGATTCAATTCATGATTCATGATTCAATTCATGATTCAATTCATGATTCATGATTCGATTCATGATTCATGAATCAATTCATGATTCAATTCATTATTCATGATTCATGATTCGATTCATGATTCATAATTCATGATTCATGATTCAATTTATGATTCATCATTCATGATTCATGATTCAATTCATGATTCATGATTCATGATTCAATTCATGATTCAATTCATGATTCAATTCATGATTCATGATTCAATTCATAATTCATAATTCATGATTCATGATTCAATTGATGATTCAAGATTCATGATTCATGATTCATGATTCATGATTCAATTCATGATTCATGATTCAATTCATAATTCATAATTCATGATTCATGATTCAATTGATGATTCATGATTCATGATTCATGATTCATGATTCAATTCATGATTCATGATTCAATTCATGATTCATAATTCATGATTCATGATTCAATTCATGATTCATGATTCATGATTCAATTCATGATTCATGATTCATGATTCAATTCATGATTCATGATTCAATTCATGATTCATGATTCATGATTCAATTCATGATTCATGATTCATGATTCATGATTCAATTCATGATTCATGATTCATGATTCAATTCATGATTCATAATTCATGATTCATGATTCAATTCATGATTCATGATTCAATTCATGATTCGATTCATGATTCAATTCATGATTCATGATTCGATTTATGATTCATGATTCATGATTCAATTCATGATTCAATTCATGATTCAATTCATTAATTCATGATTCGATTCATGATTCATGAATCAATTTATGATTCAATTCATGATTCATGATTCATGATTCGATTCATGATTCATAATTCATGATTCATGATTCAATTTATGATTCATCATTCATGATTCATGATTCAATTCATGATTCATCATTCATGATTCAATTCATGATTCAATTCATGATTCAATTCATGATTCATGATTCATCATTCATGATTAAATTCATAATTCATAATTCAATTCATGATTCATAATTCATGATTCATGATTCAATTCATAATTCATAATTCATGATTCATGATTCAATTGATGATTCATGATTCATGATTCATGATTCATGATTCAATTCATGATTCATGATTCAATTCATGATTCATGATTCAATTCATGAATAATAATTCTTGATTCATGATTCAAGTCATGATTCATGATTCATGATTCATGATTCAATTCATGATTCATGATTCATGATTCAATTCATGATTCATGATTCAATTCATGATTCATACTTCATGATTCATGATTCAATTCATGATTCATGATTCATGATTCATGATTAAATTCATGATTCATGATTCAATTCATGATTCATACTTCATTATTCATGATTCAATTCATGATTCATGATTCATGATTCAATTCATGATTCATGAATCAATTCATGATTAGATTCTTGATTCAATTCATGATTCATGATTCGATTTATAATTCATGATTCATGATTCAATTCATGATTCATGATTCAATTCATGATTCAATTCATGATTCAATTCATGATTCATGATTTAATTCATGATTTAATTCATGATTCATGATTCGATGCATGATTCATGATTTATGATTCATGATTCATGATTCATGATTCAATTCATAATTCATAATTCAATTCATGATTCATAATTCATGATTCATGATTCAATTCATAATTCATAATTCATGATTCATGATTCATGATTCATGATTCAATTCATGATTCATGATTTAATTCATGATTCATGATTCAATTCATGATTCATGATTCAATTCATTAATCCTGATTCGATTCATGATTCATGATTCATGATTCAATTCATGATTAATAATTCTTGATTCATGATTCAATTCATGATTCAATTCATGATTCAATTCATTAATTCATGATTCGATTCATGATTCATGAATCAATTTATGATTCAATTCATGATTCATGATTCATGATTCGATTCATGATTCATAATTCATGATTCATGATTCAATTTATGATTCATCATTCATGATTCAATTCATGATTCAATTCATGATTCAATTCATGATTCATGATTCATCATTCATGATTAAATTCATAATTCATAATTCAATTCATGATTCATAATTCATGATTCAATTCATAATTCATAATTCATGATTCATGATTCAATTGATGATTCATGATTCATGATTCATGATTCATGATTCAATTCATGATTCATAATTCATGATTCATGATTCAATTCATGATTCATGATTCATGATTCAATTCATGATTCATGATTCAATTCATGATTCATAATTCATGATTCATGATTCAATTCATGATTCATGATTCAATTCATGATTCATGATTCAATTCATGATTCAATTCATGATTCATGATTCATGATTCAATTCATGATTCATGATTCAATTCATGATTCAATTCATGATTCATGATTCATGATTCAATTCATGATTCATGATTCAATTCATGATTCATGATTCAATTCATGAATAATAATTCTTGATTCATGATTCAAGTCATGATTCATGATTCATGATTCATGATTCAATTCATGATTCATGATTCATGATTCAATTCATGATTCATGATTCATGATTCAATTCATGATTCATACTTCATGATTCATGATTCAATTCATGATTCATGATTCATGATTCATGATTAAATTCATGATTCATGATTCAATTCATGATTCATACTTCATTATTCATGATTCAATTCATGATTCATGATTCATGATTCAATTCATGATTCATGAATCAATTCATGATTAGATTCTTGATTCAATTCATGATTCATGATTCGATTTATAATTCATGATTCATGATTCAATTCATGATTCATGATTCAATTCATGATTCAATTCATGATTTAATTCATGATTCATGATTCGATGCATGATTCATGATTTATGATTCATGATTCATGATTCATGATTCAATTCATAATTCATAATTCAATTCATGATTCATAATTCATGATTCATGATTCAATTCATAATTCATAATTCATGATTCATGATTCATGATTCATGATTCAATTCATGATTCATGATTTAATTCATGATTCATGATTCAATTCATGATTCATGATTCAATTCATTAATCCTGATTCGATTCATGATTCATGATTCATGATTCAATTCATGATTAATAATTCTTGATTCATGATTCAATTCATGATTCATGATTCAATTCATGATTCAATTCATGATTCATGATTCATGATTCAATTCATGATTCATTTTTCAATTCATGATTCATGATTCAATTCATGATTCAATTCATGATTCATGATTCATGATTCAATTCATGATTCATGATTCAATTCATGATTCATGATTCAATTCATGATTCATGATTCAATTCATGATTAATATTTCTTGATTCATGATTCAAGTCATGATTCATGATTCATGATTCATGATTCAATTCATAATTCATGATTCAATTCTTGATTCATATTTCATGATTCATGATTCAATTCATAATTCATATTTCATGATTCATGATTCAATTCATGATTCATGATTCATGATTCATGATTCATGATTCAATTCATGATTCATGATTCATGATTCATGATTCAATTCATGATTCATGATTCATGATTCAATTCATGATTCATGATTCATGATTCAATTCATGATTCATGATTCATGATTCATGATTGAATTCATGATTCATGATTCAATTCATGATTCAATTCATGATTCATGATTCAATTCATGATTCATGATTCAATTCATGATTCATGATTTATGATTCAATTCATGATTCATGATTCATGATTCAATTCATGATTAATAATTTTTGATTCATGATTCAAGTCATGATTCATGATTCATGATTCATGATTCAATTCATGATTCATGATTCATGATTCAATTCATGATTCATGATTCATGATTCAATTCATGATTCATACTTCATGATTCATGATTCAATTCATGATTCATGATTCATGATTCATGATTCAATTCATGATTCATGATTCAATTCATGATTAATAATTCTTGATTCATGATTCATAATTCATGATTCAATTCATGATTCATGATTCAATTCATGATTCATACTTCATGATTCATGATTTAATTCATGATTCATGATTCAATTCATGATTCATGAATTAATTCATGATTCATGATTGATGATTCAATTCATGATTCATAATTCATGATTCATGATTCAATTCATGATTCATGATTCTTGATTCATAATTCAATTCATGATTTATGATTCATGATTCAATTCATGATTCATAATTCATGATTCATGATTCAATTCATGATTCATGATTCATGATTCATGATTCATGATTCAATTCATGATTCGATTCATGATTCAATTCATGATTCATGATTCGATTTATGATTCATGATTCATGATTCAATTCATGATTCATGATTCAATTCATGATTCAATTCATGATTCATAATTCATGATTCATGATTCAATTCATGATTCATGATTCAATTCATGATTCATGATTCAATTCATGATTCGATTCATGATTCAATTCATGATTCATGATTCGATTTATGATTCATGATTCATGATTCAATTCATGATTCATGATTCAATTCATGATTCAATTCATGATTCAATTCATGATTCATGATTCGATTCATGATTCATGAATCAATTCATGATTCAATTCATTATTCATGATTCATGATTCGATTCATGATTCATGATTCATGATTCATGATTCAATTTATGATTCATCATTCATGATTCATGATTCAATTCATGATTCATGATTCATGATTCAATTCATGATTCAATTCATGATTCATGATTCATGATTCATGATTCAATTCATAATTCATAATTCAATTCATGATTCATAATTCATGATTCATGATTCAATTCATAATTCATAATTCATGATTCAATTGATGATTCATGATTCATGATTCATGATTCAATTCATGATTCATGATTCAATTCATGATTCATGATTCATGATTCAATTCATGATTCATAATTCATTTTTCATGATTCAATTCATGATTCATGATTCAATTCATGATTTATGATTCAATTCATGATTCATGATTCATGATTCAATTCATGATTCAATTCATGATTCAATTCATGATTCATGATTCATGATTCAATTCATGATTCATGATTCAATTCATGATTCATGATTCATGATTCAATTCATGATTCATGATTCATGATTCAATTCATGATTAATAATTCTTGAGTCATGATTCAAGTCATGATTCATGATTCATGATTCAATTCATGATTCATGATTCATGATTCATACTTCATGATTCATGATTCAATTCATGATTCATAATTCATGATTCAATTCATGATTCATGATTCATGATTCAAGTCATGATTCATGATTCATGATTCAATTCATGATTCATAATTCATGATTCATGATTCAATTCATGATTCATGATTCAATTCATAATTCATGATTCATGATTCAATTCATAATTCATAATTCATGATTCAATTGATGATTCATGATTCATGATTCATGATTCAATTCATGATTCATGATTCAATTCATGATTCATGATTCATGATTCAATTCATGATTCAATTCATGATTCAATTCATGATTCATGATTCAATTCATGATTCATGATTCAATTCATGATTCATGATTCATGATTCAATTCATGATTCATGATTCATGATTCAATTCATGATTAATAATTCTTGAGTCATGATTCAAGTCATGATTCATGATTCATGATTCAATTCATGATTCATGATTCATGATTCATACTTCATGATTCATGATTCAATTCATGATTCATAATTCATGATTCAATTCATGATTCATGATTCATGATTCAAGTCATGATTCATGATTCATGATTCAATTCATGATTCATAATTCATGATTCATGATTCAATTCATGATTCATGATTCAATTCATGATTCATGATTCAATTCATGATTCGATTCATGATTCAATTCATGATTCATGATTCGATTTATGATTCATGATTCATGATTCAATTCATGATTCAATTCATGATTCAATTCATTAATTCATGATTCGATTCATGATTCATGAATCAATTTATGATTCAATTCATGATTCATGATTCATGATTCGATTCATGATTCATAATTCATGATTCATGATTCAATTTATGATTCATCATTCATGATTCATGATTCAATTCATGATTCATCATTCATGATTCAATTCATGATTCAATTCATGATTCAATTCATGATTCATGATTCATCATTCATGATTAAATTCATAATTCATAATTCAATTCATGATTCATAATTCATGATTCATGATTCAATTCATAATTCATAATTCATGATTCATGATTCAATTGATGATTCATGATTCATGATTCATGATTCATGATTCAATTCATGATTCATAATTCATGATTCATGATTCAATTCATGATTCATGATTCATGATTCAATTCATGATTCATGATTCATGATTCAATTCATGATTCATAATTCATGATTCATGATTCAATTCATGATTCATGATTCAATTCATGATTCATGATTCAATTCATGATTCAATTCATGATTCATGATTCATGATTCAATTCATGATTCATGATTCAATTCATGATTCAATTCATGATTCATGATTCATGATTCAATTCATGATTCATGATTCAATTCATGATTCATGATTCAATTCATGAATAATAATTCTTGATTCATGATTCAAGTCATGATTCATGATTCATGATTCATGATTCAATTCATGATTCATGATTCATGATTCAATTCATGATTCATGATTCATGATTCAATTCATGATTCATACTTCATGATTCATGATTCAATTCATGATTCATGATTCATGATTAAATTCATGATTCATGATTCAATTCATGATTCATACTTCATTATTCATGATTCAATTCATGATTCATGATTCATGATTCAATTCATGATTCATGAATCAATTCATGATTAGATTCTTGATTCAATTCATTAATTCATGATTCGATTTATAATTCATGATTCATGATTCAATTCATGATTCATGATTCAATTCATGATTCATGATTCAATTCATGATTCAATTCATGATTCAATTCATGATTCATGATTTAATTCATGATTTAATTCATGATTCATGATTCGATGCATGATTCATGATTTATGATTCATGATTCATGATTCATGATTCAATTCATAATTCATAATTCAATTCATGATTCATAATTCATGATTCATGATTCAATTCATAATTCATAATTCATGATTCATGATTCATGATTCAATTCATGATTCATGATTTAATTCATGATTCATGATTCAATTCATGATTCATGATTCAATTCATTAATCCTGATTCGATTCATGATTCATGATTCATGATTCAATTCATGATTAATAATTCTTGATTCATGATTCAATTCATGATTCATGATTCAATTCATGATTCAATTCATGATTCATGATTCATGATTCAATTCATGATTCATTTTTCAATTCATGATTCATGATTCAATTCATGATTCAATTCATGATTCATGATTCATGATTCAATTCATGATTCATGATTCAATTCATGATTCATGATTCAATTCATGATTCATGATTCAATTCATGATTAATATTTCTTGATTCATGATTCAAGTCATGATTCATGATTCAATTCATGATTCATGATTCAATTCATAATTCATGATTCAATTCTTGATTCATATTTCATGATTCATGATTCAATTCATAATTCATATTTCATGATTCATGATTCAATTCATGATTCATGATTCATGATTCATGATTCAATTCATGATTCATGATTCATGATTCATGATTCAATTCATGATTCATGATTCATGATTCAATTCATGATTCATGATTCATGATTCAATTCATGATTCATGATTCATGATTCATGATTGAATTCATGATTCATGATTCAATTCATGATTCAATTCATGATTCATGATTCAATTCATGATTCATGATTTATGATTCAATTCATGATTCATGATTCATGATTCAATTCATGATTAATAATTTTTGATTCATGATTCAAGTCATGATTCATGATTCATGATTCATGATTCAATTCATGATTCATGATTCATGATTCAATTCATGATTCATGATTCATGATTCAATTCATGATTCATACTTCATGATTCATGATTCAATTCATGATTCATGATTCATGATTCATGATTCAATTCATGATTCATGATTCAATTCATGATTAATAATTCTTGATTCATGATTCAAGTCATGATTCATGATTCATAATTCATGATTCAATTCATGATTCATGATTCAATTCATGATTCATACTTCATGATTCATGATTTAATTCATGATTCATGATTCAATTCATGATTCATGAATTAATTCATGATTCATGATTGATGATTCAATTCATGATTCATAATTCATGATTCATGATTCAATTCATGATTCATGATTCTTGATTCATAATTCAATTCATGATTTATGATTCATGATTCAATTCATGATTCATAATTCATGATTCATGATTCAATTCATGATTCATGATTCATGATTCATGATTCAATTCATGATTCGATTCATGATTCAATTCATGATTCATGATTCGATTTATGATTCATGATTCATGATTCAATTCATGATTCATGATTCAATTCATGATTCAATTCATGATTCATAATTCATGATTCATGATTCAATTCATGATTCATGATTCAATTCATGATTCATGATTTAATTCATGATTCGATTCATGATTCAATTCATGATTCATGATTCGATTTATGATTCATGATTCATGATTCAATTCATGATTCATGATTCAATTCATGATTCAATTCATGATTCAATTCATGATTCATGATTCGATTCATGATTCATGAATCAATTCATGATTCAATTCATTATTCATGATTCATGATTCGATTCATGATTCATGATTCATGATTCATGATTCAATTTATGATTCATCATTCATGATTCATGATTCAATTCATGATTCATGATTCATGATTCAATTCATGATTCAATTCATGATTCATGATTCATGATTCATGATTCAATTCATAATTCATAATTCAATTCATGATTCATAATTCATGATTCATGATTCAATTCATAATTCATAATTCATGATTCAATTGATGATTCATGATTCATGATTCATGATTCAATTCATGATTCATGATTCAATTCATGATTCATGATTCATGATTCAATTCATGATTCATAATTCATTTTTCATGATTCAATTCATGATTCATGATTCAATTCATGATTCATGATTCAATTCATGATTCATGATTCATGATTCAATTCATGATTCAATTCATGATTCAATTCATGATTCATGATTCATGATTCAATTCATGATTCATGATTCAATTCATGATTCATGATTCAATTCATGATTCATGATTCATGATTCAATTCATGATTCATGATTCATGATTCAATTCATGATTAATAATTCTTGAGTCATGATTCAAGTCATGATTCATGATTCATGATTCAATTCATGATTCATGATTCATGATTCATACTTCATGATTCATGATTCAATTCATGATTCATAATTCATGATTCAATTCATGATTCATGATTCATGATTCAAGTCATGATTCATGATTCATGATTCAATTCATGATTCATAATTCATGATTCATGATTCAATTCATGATTCATGATTCAATTCATAATTCATGATTCATGATTCAATTCATAATTCATAATTCATGATTCAATTGATGATTCATGATTCATGATTCATGATTCAATTCATGATTCATGATTCAATTCATGATTCATGATTCATGATTCAATTCATGATTCAATTCATGATTCAATTCATGATTCATGATTCAATTCATGATTCATGATTCAATTCATGATTCATGATTCAATTCATGATTCATGATTCATGATTCAATTCATGATTCATGATTCATGATTCAATTCATGATTAATAATTCTTGAGTCATGATTCAAGTCATGATTCATGATTCATGATTCAATTCATGATTCATGATTCATGATTCAATTCATGATTCATGATTCATGATTCAAGTCATGATTCATGATTCATGATTCAATTCATAATTCATGATTCATGATTCAATTCATGATTCATGATTCAATTCATGATTCATGATTCAATTCATGATTCGATTCAT
This sequence comes from Mixophyes fleayi, assembly GCF_038048845.1. Classification (NCBI taxonomy): domain Eukaryota; kingdom Metazoa; phylum Chordata; class Amphibia; order Anura; family Limnodynastidae; genus Mixophyes; species Mixophyes fleayi. Next base: position 1,061,099 of record NW_027447882.1, on the reverse strand, counting down.
GATTCAATTCATGATTCATGATTCGATTTATGATTCATGATTCATGATTCAATTCATGATTCAATTCATGATTCAATTCATGATTCATGATTCGATTCATGATTTATGAATCAATTCATGATTCAATTCATGATTCATGATTCATGATTCGATTCATGATTCATAATTCATGATTCATGATTCAATTTATGATTCATCATTCATGATTCATGATTCAATTCATGATTCATCATTCATGATTCATCATTCATGATTCATCATTCATGATTCAATTCATGATTCAATTCATGATTCAATTCATGATTCATGATTCATGATTCATGATTCAATTCATAATTCATAATTCAATTCATGATTCATAATTCATGATTCATGATTCAATTCATAATTCATAATTCATGATTCATGATTCAATTGATGATTCATGATTCATGATTCATGATTCAATTCATGATTCATAATTCATGATTCATGATTCAATTCATGATTCATGATTCATGATTCAATTCATGATTCATGATTCATGATTCAATTCATGATTCATAATTCATGATTCATGATTCAATTCATGATTCATGATTCAATTCATGATTCATGATTCAATTCATGATTCAATTCATGATTCATGATTCATGATTCAATTCATGATTCATGATTCAATTCATGATTCATGATTCATGATTCAATTCATGATTCATGATTCATGATTCAATTCATGATTAATAATTCTTGATTCATGATTCAAGTCATGATTCATGATTCAATTCATGATTCATGATTCAATTCATGATTCAATTCATGATTCATGATTCATGATTCAATTCATGATTCATGATTCAATTCATGATTCATGATTCATGATTCAATTCATGATTCATGATTCATGATTCAATTCATGATTCATGATTCATGATTCAGTTCATGATTCATGATTCATGATTCAATTCATGATTCATACTTCATGATTCATGATTCAATTCATGATTCATGATTCATGATTCATGATTCAAATTATGATTCATGATTCATGATTCAATTCATGATCATACTTCACGATTCATGATTCAATTCATGATTCATGATTCAATTCATGATTCAATTCATGATTCAATTCATGATTCATGATTCGATTTATGATTCATGATTCATGATTCAATTCATGATTCATGATTCAATTCATGATTCAATTCATGATTCAATTCATGATTCATGTTTCGATTCATGATTCATGAATCAATTCATGATTCATTTCATGATTCATGATTCATGATTCATGATTCATGATTCATGATTCAATTTATGATTCATCATTCATGATTCATGATTCAATTCATGATTCATGATTCATGATTCAATTCATGATTCAATTCATGATTCAATTCATGATTCAATTCATGATTGATGATTCAATTCATAATTCATAATTCAATTCATGATTCATAATTCATGATTCATGATTCAATTCATAATTCATAATTCATGATTCATGATTCAATTGATGATTCATGATTCATGATTCATGATTCAATTCATGATTCATGATTCAATTCATGATTCATAATTCATGATTCATGATTCAATTCATGATTCATGATTCATGATTCAATTCATGATTCATGATTCATGATTCAATTCATGATTCATAATTCATGATTCATAATTCAATTCATGATTCATGATTCATGATTCAATTTATGATTCGATTCATGATTCAATTCATGATTCAATTCATGATTCATGATTCATGATTCAATTCATGATTCATGATTCAATTCATGATTCATGATTCATGATTCAATTCATGATTCATGATTCATGATTCAATTCATGATTAATAATTCTTGATTCATGATTTAAGTCATGATTCATGATTCATGATTCATGATTCAATTCATGATTCATGATTCATGATTCAATTCATGATTCATACATCATGATTCATGATTCAATTCATGATTCATGATTCATGATTCATGATTCAATTCATGATTCATTAATCAATTCATTATTCGATTCATGATTCAATTCATGATTCATGATTCGATTTATGATTCATGATTTATGATTCAATTCATGATTCATGATTCAATTCATGATTCAATTCATGATTCGATTCATGATTCAATTCATGATTCATGATTCGATTTATGATTCATGATTTATGATTCAATTCATGATTCAATTCATGATTCAATTCATGATTCATGATTTAATTCATGATTCAATTCATGATTCATTATTCAATTCATGATTCATAATTCATGATTCATGATTCAATTCATAATTCATAATTCATGATTCATGATTTAATTTATGATTCATGATTCATGATTCATGATTCATGATTCAATTAATGATTCATGATTCATAATTCATGATTCATGATTCAATTCATGATTCATGATTCAATTCATGATTCATGATTCAATTCATGATTCATGATTCATGATTCAATTCATGATTAATAATTCTTGATTAATGATTCAATTCATGATTCATGATTCATGATTCAATTCATGATTCATGATTCAAGATTCAATTCATGATTCATGATTCATGATTCAATTCATGATTCATAATTCATTATTCATGATTCAATTCATGATTCATGATTCATGATTCATGATTCAATTCATGATTCATGATTCAATTCATGATTCGATTCATGATTCAATTCATGATTCATGATTCGATTTATGATTCATGATTCATGATTCAATTCATGATTCATGATTCAATTCATGATTCATGATTCAATTCATGATTCATGATTCAATTCATGATTCAATTCATGATTCATTAATCAATTCATGATTCAATTCATGATTCAATTCATGATTCATGATTCATAATTCATAATTCAATTCATGATTCATGATTCATGATTCAATTCATGATTCATGATTCAATTCATGATTCATAATTCATGATACATGATTCAATTCATGATTCATGATTCATGATTCAATTCATGATTCATGATTCATGATTCAATTCATGATTCATAATTCATGATTCATGATTCAATTCATGATTCATGATTCATGATTCATGATTCAATTCATGATTCGATTCATGATTCAATTCATGATTCAATTCATGATTCATGATTCATGATTCAATTCATGATTCATGATTCATGATTCATGATTCATGATTCAATTCATGATTAATAATTCTTGATTCATGATTCATGATTCATGATTCAATTCATGATTCATAATTCATGATTCATGATTCAATTCATGATTCATGATTCATGATTCATGATTCAATTCATGATTCGATTCATGATTCAATTCATGATTCAATTCATGATTCATGATTCATGATTCAATTCATGATTCATGATTCATGATTCATGATTCATGATTCAATTCATGATTAATAATTCTTGATTCATGATTCAAGTCATGATTCATGATTCATGATTCATGATTCAATTCATGATTCATGATTCATGATTCAGTTCATGATTCATGATTCATGATTCAATTCATGATTAATAATTCTTGATTCATGATTCAATTCATGATTCATGATTCAATTCATGATTCAATTCATGATTCATGATTCATGATTCAATTCATGATTCATGATTCAATTCATGATTCATGATTCATGATTCAATTCATGATTCATGATTCAATTCATGATTCGATTCATGATTCAATTCATGATTCATGATTCGATTTATGATTCATGATTCATGATTCAATTCATGATTCATGATTCAATTCATGATTCAATTCATGATTCAATTCATGATTCATGTTTCGATTCATGATTCATGAATCAATTCATGATTCATTTCATGATTCATGATTCATGATTCATGATTCATGATTCAATTTATGATTCATCATTCATGATTCATGATTCAATTCATGATTCATCATTCATGATTCAATTCATGATTCAATTCATGATTCATGATTCAATTCATAATTCATAATTCAATTCATCATTCATGATTCATGATTCAATTCATGATTCATCATTCATGATTCATAATTCATGATTCATGATTCAATTGATGATTCATGATTCATGATTCATGATTCATGATTCAATTCATGATTCATGATTCAATTCATGATTCATAATTCATGATTCATGATTCAATTCATGATTCATGATTCATGATTCAATTCATGATTCATGATTCATGATTCAATTCATGATTCATAATTCATGATTCATGATTCAATTCATGATTCATGATTCATGATTCAATTTATGATTCGATTCATGATTCAATTCATGATTCAATTCATGATTCATGATTCATGATTCAATTCATGATTCATGATTCATGATTCAATTCATGATTCAATTCATGATTCATGATTCATGATTCAATTCATGATTAATAATTCTTGATTCATGATTTAAGTCATGATTCATGATTCATGATTCAATTCATGATTCATGATTCATGATTCAATTCATGATTCATACATCATGATTCATGATTCAATTCATGATTCATGATTCATGATTCATGATTCAATTCATGATTCATTAATCAATTCATGATTCGATTCATGATTCAATTCATGATTCATGATTCGATTTATGATTCATGATTTATGATTCAATTCATGATTCATGATTCAATTCATGATTCAATTCATGATTCAATTCATGATTCATGATTTAATTCATGATTCAATTCATGATTCATTATTCAATTCATGATTCATAATTCATGATTCATGATTCAATTTATAATTCATAATTCATGATTCATGATTTAATTTATGATTCATGATTAATGATTCATGATTCATGATTCAATTAATGATTCATGATTTAATTCATGATTCATAATTCATGATTCATGATTCAATTCATGATTCATGATTCAATTCATGATTCATAATTCATGATTCATGATTCAATTCATGATTCATGATTTGATTCATAATTCATGATTCATGATTCATGATTCAATTCATGATTCATGATTCAAGATTCAATTCATGATTCATGATTCATGATTCAATTCATGATTCATAATTCATGATTCATGATTCAATTCATGATTCATGATTCATGATTCATGATTCAATTCATGATTCATGATTCAATTCATGATTCGATTCATGATTCAATTCATGATTCATGATTCGATTTATGATTCATGATTCATGATTCAATTCATGATTCATGATTCAATTCATGATTCATGATTCAATTCATAATTCATGATTCAATTCATGATTCAATTCATGATTCATGATTCAATTCATGATTCATGATTTGATTCATGATTCATGATTCATGATTCAATTCATGATTCATGATTCAATTCATAATTCATGATTCATGATTCAATTCATGATTAATAATTCTTGATTCATGATTCAAGTCATGATTTATGATTCATGATTCAATTCATGATTCATGATTCAAGATTAAATTCATGATTCATACTTCATGATTCATGATTCAATTCATGATTCATGATACATGATTCATCAATCAATTCATGATTCATGAATCAATTCATGATTCGATTCATGATTCAATTCATGATTCAATTCATGATTCATGATTCGATTTATGATTCATGATTCATGATTCAATTCATGATTCATGATTCAATTCATGATTCAATTCATGATTCAATTCATGATTCATGATTTAATTCATGATTCTATTCATGATTCATGATTCGATTCATGATTCATGATTAAATTCATGATTAAATTCATGATTGATGATTCGATTCATGATTCATGATTCATGATTCGATTCATGATTCATGATTCATGATTCAATTTTTGATTCAATTCATGATTCATGATTCAATTCATGATTCATGATTTGATTCATGATTCATGATTCAATTCATGATTCATGATTCAATTCATAATTCATGATTCATGATTCAATTCATGATTAATAATTCTTGATTCATGATTCAAGTCATGATTTATGATTCATGATTAAATTCATGATTCATGATTCAAGATTAAATTCATGATTCATACTTCATGATTCATGATTCAATTCATGATTCATGATACATGATTCATCAATCAATTCATGATTCATGAATCAATTCATGATTCGATTCATGATTCAATTCATGATTCGATTCATGATTCAATTCATGATTCATGATTCGATTTATGATTCATGATTCATGATTCAATTCATGATTCATGATTCAATTCATGATTCAATTCATGATTCAATTCATGATTCATGATTTAATTCATGATTCTATTCATGATTCATGATTCGATTCATGATTCATGATTAAATTCATGATTAAATTCATGATTGATGATTCGATTCATGATTCATGATTCATGATTCAATTCATGATTCATGATTCATGATTCAATTCATGATTCAATTCATGATTCATGATACGATTCATGATTCATGATTCATGATTCATGATTCAATTCATGATTAATAATTCTTGATTCAAGATTCAATTCATGATTCATGATTCATGATTCAATTCATGATTCATGATTCATGATTCAATTCATGATTCATGATTCATGATTCAATTCATGATTCATAATTCATGATTCATGATTCAATTCATGATTCATGATTCAATTCATGATTCGATTCATGATTCAATTCATGATTCATGATTCGATTTATGATTCATGATTCATGATTCAATTCATGATTCATGATTCAATTCATGATTCAATTCATGATTCAATTCATGATTCATGATTCGATTCATGATTCATGAATCAATTCATGATTCAATTCATGATTCATGATCCGATTCATGATTCATGATTCATGATTCATGATTCAATTTATGATTCATCATTCATGATTCATGATTCAATACATGATTCATGATTCATGATTCAATTCATGATTCATGATTCATGATTCATGATTCATGATTCATTTCATGATTCATAATTCATTTTTCATGATTCAATTCATGATTCATGATTCATAATTCATGATTCAATTCATGATTCATGATTCAATTCATGATTCAATTCATGATTCATGATTCAATTCATGATTCATGATTCAATTCATGATTCATGATTCATGATTCAATTCATGATTCATGATTCAATTCATGATTAATAATTCTTGATTCATGATTCAAGTCATGATTCATGATTCATGATTCATGATTCAATTCATAATTCATGATTCATGATTCAATTCATGATTCATACTTCATGATTCATGATTCAATTCATGATTCATGATTCATGATTCAATTCATGATTCATAATTCATGATTCATGATTCAATTCATGATTCATGATTCATGATTCAATTCATGATTCATGATTCATGATTCGATTCATGATTCAATTCATGATTCATGATTCGATTTATGATTCATGATTCATGATTCAATTCATGATTCATGATTCAATTCATGATTCAATTCATGATTCATGATTCGATTCATGATTCATGAATCAATTCATGATTCAATTCATGATTCATGATTCATGATTCGATTCATGATTCATGATTCGATTCATGATTCATGATTCATCATTCATGATTCAATTTATGATTCATTATTCATGATTCATGATTTAATTCATGATTCATGATTCATGATTCAATTCATGATTCAATTCATGATTCATGATTCATGATTCAATTCATAATTCATAAGTCAATTCATGATTCATAATTCATGATTCATGATTCAATTCATAATTCATATTTCATGATTCATGATTCAATTGATGATTCATGATTCATGATTCATGATTCATGATTTATGATTCAATTCAGGATTCATGATTCATGATTCAATTCATGATTCATAATTCATGATTCATGATTTAATTCATGATTCATGATTCATGATTCAATTCATGATTCATGATTCATGATTCAATTCATGATTCATAATTCATGATTCATGATTCAATTCATGATTCATGATTCAATTCATGATTCATGATTCAATTCATGTTTCAATTCATGATTCATGATTCATGATTCAATTCATGATTCATGATTCAATTCATCAGCTCAAGTTGCGTGTCTCTGTTCAGCTGCCTCATACTACAGTGAACTTACCTTTGCATCTAAGACTGGAATACCTGTTTCCACGCACGGTTCAGATACTCCTCACTTCGCTGCTACTTCTAGGCAACATTCTGCTGCATGTGTCTGTGATCCAAGTCCTTGGATGTTGTTTAACGCTTACTACTCTGCTAGATAAGAATCACTGTGATACCAGTAACCACCTGCTATGTTGAATCATCTCTATTCTCGGATCAGCCAAGTTCTATATACTACTCTGTTTGGACTTTAGCTGTACCAGTGATTCACATTCATCTGCTGTGTGTTTCTCCATTGATTCAATTCATGATTCATGATTCATGATTCAATTCATGATTAATAATTCTTGATTCATGATTCAAGTCATGATTCATGATTCATGATTCAATTCATGATTCATGATTCATGATTCAATTCATGATTCATACTTCATGATTCATGATTCAATTCATGATTCATGATTCATGATTCATGATTCAATTCATGATTCATGATTCATGATTCAATTCATAATTAATAATTCTTGATTCATGATTCAAGTCATGATTCATGATTCATGATTCATGATTCAATTCATGATTCATGATTCATGATTCAATTCATGATTCTAACTTCATGATTCATGATTCAATTCATGATTCTAACTTCATGATTCATGATTCAATTCATGATTCATAATTCATGATTCATGATTCAATTCATGATTCATGATTCTTGATTCATGATTCAATTCATGATTCATGATTCATGATTCAATTCATGATTCATAATTCATGATTCATGATTCAATTCATGATTCATGATTCATGATTCATGATTCAATTCATGATTCATGATTCAATTCATGATTCGATTCATGATTCAATTCATGATTCATGATTCGATTTATGATTCATGATTCATGATTCAATTCATGATTCATGATTCAATTCATGATTCATGATTCAATTCATGATTCAATTCATGATTCGATTCATGATTCATGAATCAATTCATGAATCAATTCATTATTCATGATTCATGATTCGATTCATGATTCATGATTCATGATTCATGATTCAATTTATGATTCATCATTCATGATTCATGATTCAATTCATGATTCATGATTCATGATTCAATTCATGATTCAATTCATGATTCAATTCATGATTCATGATTCATGATTCAATTCATGATTCAATTCATGATTCATGATTCGATTCATGATTCATGATTCATGATTCAATTCATGATTAATAATTCTTGATTCAAGATTCAATTCATGATTCATGATTCATGATTCAATTCATGATTCATGATTCATGATTCAATTCATGATTCATGATTCATGATTCAATTCATGATTCATAATTCATGATTCATGATTCAATTCATGATTCATGATTCAATTCATGATTCATGATTCGATTTATGATTCATGATTCATGATTCAATTCATGATTCAATTCATGATTCAATTCATGATTCATGATTCGATTCATGATTCATGAATCAATTCATGATTCAATTCATGATTCATGATTCATGATTCAATTTATGATTCATCATTCATGATTCATGATTCAATTCATGATTCATGATTCAATTCATGATTCATGATTCATGATTCAATTAATGATTCATAATTCATTTTTCATGATTCAATTCATGATTCATGATTCATAATTCATGATTCAATTCATGATTCATGATTCAATTCATGATTCATTTCATGATTCATGATTCAATTCATGATTCATGATTCAATTCATGATTCATGATTCATGATTCAATTCATGATTCATGATTCATGATTCAATTCATGATTAATAATTCTTGATTCATGATTCAAGTCATGAGTCATGATTCATGATTCATGATTCAATTCATGATTCATGATTCATGATTCAATTCATGATTCATACTTCATGATTCATGATTCAATTCATGATTCATGATTCATGATTCAATTCATGATTCATGATTCATGATTCAATTCATGATTCATAATTCATGATTCATGATTCAATTCATGATTCAATTCATGATTCAATTCATGATTCATGATTCGATTCATGATTCATGAATCAATTCATGAATCAATTCATTATTCATGATTCATGATTCGATTCATGATTCATGATTCATGATTCATGATTCAATTTATGATTCATCATTCATGATTCATGATTCAATTCATGATTCATGATTCATGATTCAATTCATGTTTCAATTCATGATTCAATTCATGATTCATGATTCATGATTCATGATTCAATTCATAATTCATAATTCAATTGATGATTCATAATTCATGATTCATGATTCAATTCATAATTCATAATTCATGATTCATGATTCAATTGATGATTCATGATTCATGATTCATGATTCATGATTCAATTCATGATTCATGATTCAATTCATGATTCATAATTCATGATTCATGATTCAATTCATGATTCATGATTCAATTCATGATTCAATTCATGATTCATGATTCGATTCATGATTCATGATTCATGATTCATGATTCATGATTCAATTCATGATTAATAATTCTTGATTCAAGATTCAATTCATGATTCATGATACATGATTCAATTCATGATTCATGATTCAATTCATGATTCATGATTCATGATTCAATTCATGATTCATAATTCATGATTCATGATTCAATTCATGATTCATGATTCAATTCATGATTCATGATTCAATTCATGATTCAATTCATGATTCCATTCATGATTCATGAATCAATTCATGAATCAATTCATTATTCATGATTCATGATTCGATTCATGATTCATGATTCATGATTCATGATTCAATTTATGATTCATCATTCATGATTCATGATTCAATTCATGATTCATGATTCATGTTTCAATTCATGATTCAATTCATGATTCAATTCATGATTCATGATTCATGATTCATGATTCATGATTCAATTCATAATTCATAATTCAATTGATGATTCATAATTCATGATTCATGATCCAATTCATAATTCATAATTCATGATTCATGATTCAATTGATGATTCATGATTCGATTCATGATTCATGAATCAATTCATGATTCAATTCATGATTCATGATTCAATTCATGATTCATAATTCATGATTCATGATTCAATTCATGATTCATGATTCATGATTCAATTCATGATTCATGATTCATGATTCGATTCATGATTCATGATTCATGATTCAATTTTTGATTCATCATTCATGATTCATGATTCATGATTCAATTCATGATTCAATTCATGATTCATGATTCGATTCAAGATTCATGATTCATGACTCATGATTCATGATTCAATTCATGATTAATAATTCTTGATTCAAGATTCAATTCATGATTCATGATTCATGATTCAATTCATGATTCATGATTCAATTCATGATTCATGATTCAATTCATGATTCATAATTCATGATTCATGATTCAATTCATGATTCATGATTCAATTCATGATTCAAGATTCAATTCCTGATTCGATTCATGATTCAATTCATGATTCATGATTCGATTTATGATTCATGATTCATGATTCAATTCATGATTCATGATTCAATTCATGATTCAATTCATGATTCAATTCATGATTCATGATTCGATTCATGATTCATGAATCAATTCATGATTCAATTCATGATTCAATTCATGATTCAATTCATGATTCATGATTCATGATTCGATTCATGATTCATGATTCATGATTCAATTTATAATTCATCATTCATGATTCATGATTCAATTCATGATTCATGATTCATGATTCAATTCATGATTCATGATTCATGATTCAATTCATGATTCATAATTCATTTTTCATGATTCAATTCATGATTCATGATTCATAATTCATGATTCAATTCATGATTCATGATTCAATTCATGATTCAATTCATGATTCATGATTCAATTCATGATTCATGATTCAATTCATGATTCATGATTCATGATTCAATTCATGATACATGATTCATGATTCAATTCATGATTAATAATTCTTGATTCATGATTCAAGTCATGAGTCATGATTCATGATTCATGATTCAATTCATGATTCATGATTCATGATTCAATTCATGATTCATACTTCATGATTCATGATTCAATTCATGATTCATGATTCATGATTCAATTCATGATTCATGATTCATGATTCAATTCATGATTCATAATTCATGATTCATGATTCAATTCATGATTCATGATTCAATTCATGATTCATGATTCATTATTCGATTCATGATTCAATTCATGATTCATGATTCGATTTATGATTCATGATTCAATTCATGATTCATGATTCAATTCATGATTCAATTCATGATACATGATTCGATTCATGATTCATGAATCAATTCATGATTCAATTCATGATTCATGATTCATGATTCGATTCATGATTCATGATTCATCATTCATGATTCAATTTATGATTCATTATTCATGATTCATGATTCAATTCATGATTCATGATTTTTGATTCAATTCATGATTCAATTCATGATTCAATTCATGATTCATGATTCATGATTCATGATTCAATTCATAATTCATAAGTCAATTCATGATTCATAATTCATGATTCATGATTCAATTCATAATTCATATTTCATGATTCATGATTCAATTGATGATTCATGATTCATGATTCATGATTCATGATTCAATTCATGATTCATAATTCATGATTCATGATTCATGATTCATGATTAAATTCATGATTCATACTTCATGATTCATGAATCAATTCATGATTCATGATTCATGATTCAATTCATGATTCATGATTCATGATTCAATTCATGATTCATGATTCATGATTCAATTCATGATTCATAATTCATGATTCATGATTCAATTCATGATTCATGATTCAATTCATGATTCATGATTCAATTCATGATTCGATTCATGATTCAATTCATGATTCATGATTCGATTTATGATTCATGATTCATGATTCGATTCATGATTCATAATTCATGATTCATGATTCAATTTATGATTCATCATTCATGATTCATGATTCAATTCATGATTCATTATTCATGATTCAATTCATGATTCAATTCATGATTCAATTCATGATTCATGATTCATGATTCAATTCATGATTCATGATTCAATTCATGATTCATGATTCATGATTCAAATTATGATTCATGATTCATGATTCAATTCATGATTATTAATTCTTGATTCATGATTTAAGTCATGATTCATGATTGATGATTCAATTCATGATTCATGATTCATGATTCAATTCATGATTCATACATCATGATTCATGATTCAATTCATGATTCATGATTCATGATTCATGATTCAATTCATGATTCATTAATCAATTCATGATTCGATTCATGATTCAATTCATGATTCATGATTCGATTTATGATTCATGATTTATGATTCAATTCATGATTCATGATTCAATTCATGATTCAATTCATGATTCAATTCATGATTCATGATTTAATTCATTATTCAATTCATGATTCATTAGTCAATTCATGATTCATAATTCATGATTCATGATTCAATTCATAATTCATAATTCATGATTCATGATTTAATTTATGATTCATGATTAATGATTCATGATTCATGATTCAATTCATGATTCATGATTTGATTCATGATTCATGATTCATGATTCATGATTCAATTCATGATTAATAATTCTTGATTAATGATTCAATTCATGATTCATGATTCATGATTCAATTCATGATTCATGATTCAAGATTCAATTCATGATTCATGATTCATGATTCAATTCATGATTCATAATTCATGATTCATGATTCAATTCATGATTCATGATTCATGATTCATGATTCAATTCATGATTCATGATTCAATTCATGATTCGATTCATGATTCAATTCATGATTCATGATTCGATTTATGATTCATGATTCATGATTCAATTCATGATTCATGATTCAATTCATGATTCATGATTCAATTCATGATTCATGATTCAATTCATGATTCAATTCATGATTCATTAATCAATTCATGATTCAATTCATGATTCAATTCATGATTCATGATTCATGATTCATGATTCAATTCATAATTCATAATTCAATTCATGATTCATGATTCATGATTCATGATTCAATTCATAATTCATAATTCAATTCATGATTCATGATTCATGATTCAATTCATGATTCATGATTCAATTCATGATTCATAATTCATGATACATGATTCAATTCATGATTCATGATTCATGATTCAATTCATGATTCATGATTCATAATTCAATTCATGATTCATAATTCATGATTCATGATTCAATTCATGATTCATGATTCATGATTCATGATTCAATTCATGATTCGATTCATGATTCAATTCATGATTCAATTCATGATTCATGATTCATGATTCAATTCATGATTCATGATTCATGATTCATGATTCAATTCATGATTCGATTCATGATTCGATTCATGATTCAATTCATGATTCATGATTCATGATTCAATTCATGATTCATGATTCAATTCATAATTCATGATTCATGATTCAATTCATGATTAATAATTCTTGATTCATGATTCAAGTCATGATTTATGATTCATGATTCAATTCATGATTCATGATTCAAGATTAAATTCATGATTCATACTTCATGATTCATGATTCAATTCATGATTCATGATACATGATTCATGAATCAATTCATGATTCATGAATCAATTCATGATTCGATTCATGATTCAATTCATGATTCGATTCATGATTCAATTCATGATTCATGATTCGATTTATGATTCATGATTCAATTCATGATCCATGATTCAATTCATGATTCAATTCATGATTCAATTCATGATTCATGATTTAATTCATGATTCTATTCATGATTCATGATTCGATTCATGATTCATGATTAAATTCATGATTAAATTCATGATTCATGATTCGATTCATGATTCATGATTCATGATTCGATTCATGATTCATGATTCATGATTTAATTTTTGATTCATCATTCATGATTCATGATTCAATTCATGATTCATGATTCATGATTCAATTCATGATTCAATTCATGATTCATGATTCGATTCATGATTCATGATTCATGATTCAATTCATGATTAATAATTCTTGATTCAAGATTCAATTCATGATTCATGATTCATGATTCAATTCATGATTCATGATTCAATTCATGATTCATGATTCATGATTCAATTCATGATTCATAATTCATGATTCATGATTCAATTCATGATTCATGATTCAAATTATGATTCATGATTCAATTCCTGATTCGATTCATGATTCAATTCATGATTAATAATTCTTGATTCAAGATTCAATTCATGATTCATGATTCATGATTCAATTCATGATTCATGATTCAATTCATGATTCATGATTCATGATTCAATTCATGATTCATAATTCATGATTCATGATTCAATTCATGATTCATGATTCAAATTATGATTCATGATTCAATTCCTGATTCGATTCATGATTCAATTCATGATTCATGATTCGATTTATGATTCATGATTCATGATTCAATTCATGATTCATGATTCAATTCATGATTCAATTCATGATTCAATTCATGATTCATGATTCGATTCATGATTCATGAATCAATTCATGATTCAATTCATGATTCATGATTCATGATTCGATTCATGATTCATGATTCATGATTCAATTTATGATTCATCATTCATGATTCATGATTCAATACATGATTCATGATTCATGATTCAATTCATGATTCATGATTCATGATTCAATTCATGATTCATAATTCATTTTTCATGATTCAATTCATGATTCATGATTCATAATTCATGATTCAATTCATGATTCATGATTCAATTCATGATTCAATTCATGATTCATGATTCAATTCATGATTCATGATTCAATTCATGATTCATGATTCATGATTCAATTCATGATTCATGATTCATGATTCAATTCATGATTAATAATTCTTGATTCATGATTCAAGTCATGATTCATGATTCATGATTCAATTCATGATTCATGATTCATGATTCAATTCATGATTCATACTTCATGATTCATGATTCATGATTCAATTCATGATTCATGATTCATGATTCAATTCATGATTCATGATTCATGATTCAATTCATGATTCATAATTCATGATTCATGATTCAATTCATGATTCATGATTCATGATTCAATTCATGATTCATGATTCATGATTCGATTCATGATTCAATTTATGATTCATGATTCGATTTATGATTCATGATTCATGATTCAATTCATGATTCATGATTCAATTCATGATTCAATTCATGATTCATGATTCGATTCATGATTCATGAATCAATTCATGATTCAATTCATGATTCATGATTCATGATTCGATTCATGATTCATGATTCATCATTCATGATTCAATTTATGATTCATTATTCATGATTCATGATTCAATTCATGATTCATGATTCATGATTCAATTCATGATTCAATTCATGATTCAATTCATGATTCATGATTCATGATTCATGATTCAATTCATAATTCATAAGTCAATTCATGATTCATAATTCATGATTCATGATTCAATTCATAATTCATATTTCATGATTCATGATTCAATTGATGATTCATGATTCATGATTCATGATTCATGATTCAATTCATGATTCATAATTCATGATTCATGATTTAATTCATGATTCATGATTCATGATTCAATTCATGATTCATGATTCATGATTCAATTCATGATTCATAATTCATGATTCATGATTCAATTCATGATTCATGATTCAATTCATGATTCATGATTCAATTCATGTTTCAATTCATGATTCATGATTCATGATTCAATTCATGATTCATGATTCAATTCATGATTTATGATTCATTATTCAATTCATGATTCATGATTCATGATTCAATTCATGATTAATAATTCTTGATTCATGATTCAAGTCATGATTCATGATTCATGATTCATGATTCAATTCATGATTCATGATTCATGATTCAATTCATGATTCATGATTCATGATTCAATTCATGATTCATACTTCATGATTCATGATTCAATTCATGATTCATGATTCATGATTCATGATTCAATTCATGATTCATGATTCATGATTCAATTCATAATTAATAATTCTTGATTCATGATTTAAGTCATGATTCATGATTCATGATTCAATTCTTGATTCATGATTCATGATTCAATTCATGATTCATACTTCATGATTCATGATTCAATTCATGATTCATGATTCATGATTCATGATTCAATTCATGATTCATGAATTAATTCATGATTCATGATTCATGATTCAATTCATGATTCATAATTCATGATTCATGATTCAATTCATGATTCATGATTCTTGATTCATGATTCAATTCATGATTCATGATTCATGATTCAATTCATGATTCATAATTCATGATTCATGATTTAATTCATGATTCATGATTCATGATTCATGATTCAATTCATGATTCATGATTCAATTCATGATTCGATTCATGATTCAATTCATGATTCATGATTCGATTTATGATTCATGATTCATGATTCAATTCATGATTCATGATTCAATTCATGATTCAATTCATGATTCAATTCATGATTCATGATTCGATTCATGATTCATGATTCGATTCATGATTCATGAATCAATTCATGAATCAATTCATTATTCATGATTCATGATTCGATTCATGATTCATGATTCATGATTCATGATTCAATTTATGATTCATGATTCATGATTCATGATTCAATTCATGATTCAATTCATGATTCAATTCATGATTCATGATTCATGATTCATGATTCATGATTCAATTCATAATTCATAATTCAGTTGATGATTCATAATTCATGATTCATGATTCAATTCATAATTCATAATTCATGATTCATGATTCAATTGATGATTCATGATTCATGATTCATGATTCAATTCATAATTCATGATTCATGATTCAATTGATGATTCATGATTCATGATTCATGATTCAATTTTTGATTTATCATTCATGATTCATGATTCAATTCATGATTCATGATTCATGATTCAATTCATGATTCAATTCATGATTCATGATTCGATTCATGATTCATGATTCATGATTCATGATTCATGATTCATGATTCAATTCATGATTAATAATTCTTGATTCAAGATTCAATTCATGATTCATGATTCATGATTCAATTCATGATTCATGATTCATGATTCAATTCATGATTCATGATTCATGATTCAATTCATGATTCATAATTCATGATTCATGATTCAATTCATGATTCATGATTCAATTCATGATTCATGATTCAATTCCTGATTCGATTCATGATTCAATTCATGATTCATGATTCGATTTATGATTCATGATTCATGATACAATTCATGATTCAATTCATGATTCAATTCATGATTAATGATTCGATTCATGATTCATGAATCAATTCATGATTCAATTCATGATTCATGATTCATGATTCGATTCATGATTCATGATTCATGATTCATGATTCAATTTATGATTCATCATTCATGATTCATGATTCAATTCATGATTCATGATTCAATTCATGATTCATGATTCATGATTCAATTCATGATTCATAATTCATTTTTCATGATTCAATTCATGATTCATGATTCATAATTCATGATTCAATTCATGATTCATGATTCAATTCATGATTCAATTCATGATTCATGATTCAATTCATGATTCATGATTTAATTCATGATTCATGATTCAATTCATGATTCATGATTCATGATTCAATTCATGATTAATAATTCTTGATTCATGATTCAAGTCATGAGTCATGATTCATGATTCATGATTCAATTCATGATTCATGATTCATGATTCAATTTATGATTCATACTTCATGATTCATGATTCAATTCATGATTCATGATTCATGATTCAATTGATGATTCATGATTCATGATTCAATTCATGATTCATAATTCATGATTCATGATTCAATTCATGATTCAATTCATGATTCAATTCATGATTCATGATTTGATTCATGATTCATGAATCAATTCATGAATCAATTCATTATTCATGATTCATGATTCGATTCATGATTCATGATTCATGATTCAATTTATGATTCATCATTCATGATTCATGATTCAATTCATGATTCATGATTCATGATTCAATTCATGATTCAATTCATGATTCAATTCATGATTCATGATTCATGATTCATGATTCATGATTCAATTCATAATTCATAATTTAATTGATGATTCATAATTCATGATTCATGATTCAATTCATAATTCATAATTCATGATTCATGATTCAATTGATGATTCATGATTCACGATTCATGATTCATGATTCATGATTCAATTCATGATTCATGGTTTAATTCATGATTCATAATTCATGATTCATGATTCATGATTCAATTCATGATTCAATTCATGATTCATGATTCGATTCATGATTCATGATTCATGATTCATGATTCATGATTCATGATTCAATTCATGATTAATAATTCTTGATTCAAGATTCAATTCATGATTCATGATTCATGATTCAATTCATGATTCATGATTCAATTCATGATTCATGATTCATGATTCAATTCATGATTCATAATTCATGATTCATGATTCAATTCATGATTCATAATTCATGATTCATGATTCAATTCATGATTCATGATTCAATTCATGATTCATGATTCAATTCCTGATTTGATTCATGATTCAATTCATGATTCATGATTCGATTTATGATTCATGATTCATGATTCAATTCATGATTCATGATTTAATTCATGATTCAATTCATGATTCAATTCATGATTCATGATTCGATTCATGATTCATGAATCAATTCATGATTCAATTCATGATTCAATTCATGATTCAATTCATGATTCATGATTCATGATTCATGATTCGATTCATGATTCATGATTCATGATTCATGATTCAATTTATGATTCATCATTCATGATTCATGATTCAATTCATGATTCATGATTCATAATTCAATTCATGATTCATAATTCATTTTTCATGATTCAATTCATGATTCATGATTCATAATTCATGATTCAATTCATGATTCATGATTCAATTCATGATTCAATTCATGATTCATGATTCAATTCATGATTCATGATTCAATTCATGATTCATGATTCATGATTCAATTCATGATTCATGATTCATGATTCAATTCATGATTAATAATTCTTGATTCATGATTCAAGTCATGAGTCATGATTCATGATTCAATTCATGATTCATGATTCAATTCATGATTCATACTTCATGATTCAATTCATGATTCATGATTCATGATTCAATTCATGATTCATGATTCATGATTCAATTCATGATTCATGATTCATGATTCAATTCATGATTCATAATTCATGATTCATGATTCAATTCATGATTCATGATTCATGATTCAATTCATGATTCATGATTCATTATTCGATTCATGATTTAATTCATGATTCATGATTCGATTTATGATTCATGATTCATGATTCAATTCATGATTCATGATTCAATTCATGATTCATGATTCAATTCATGATTCAATTCATGATTCATGATTAGATTCATGATTCATGAATCAATTCATGATTCAATTCATGATTCATGATTCATGATTCGATTCATGATTCATGATTCAATTTATGATTCATTATTCATGATTCATGATTCAATTCATGATTCATGATTTTTGATTCAATTAATGATTCAATTCATGATTCAATTCATGATTCATGATTAATGATTCATGATTCAATTCATAATTCATAAGTCAATTCATGATTCATAATTCATGATTCATGATTCAATTCATAATTCATATTTCATGATTCATGATTCAATTGATGATTCATGATTCATAATTCATGATTCATGATTCAATTCATGATTCATGATTCAATTCATGATTCATGATTCATGATTCAATTCATGATTCATAATTCATGATTCATGATTCAATTCATGATACATGATTCAATTCATGATTCATGATTCGATTCATGTTTCAATTCATGATTCATGATTCATGATTCAATTCATGATTCATGATTCAATTCATGATTCATGATTCATGATTCAATTCATGATTCATGATTCATGATTCAATTCATGATTAATAATTCTTGATTCATGATTCAAGTCATGATTCATGATTCATGATTCATGATTCAATTCATGATTCATGATTCAATTCATGATTCATGATTCATGATTCAATTCATGATTCATACTTCATGATTCATGATTCAATTCATGATTCATGATTCATGATTCATGATTCAATTCATGATTCATGATTAATGATTCAATTCATAATTAATAATTCTTGATTCATGATTCAAGTCATGATTCATGATTCATGATTCATGATTCAATTCATGATTCATGATTCATGATTCAATTCATGATTCATGATTCATGATTCAATTCATGATTAATAATTCTTGATTCATGATTCAAGTCAGGATTCATGATTCATGATTCATGATTCAATTCATGATTCATGATTCAATTCATGATTCATGATTCATGATTCAATTCATGATTCATACTTCATGATTCATGATTCAATTCATGATTCTTGATTCATGATTCAATTCATGATTCATGATTCATGATTCAATTCATAATTAATAATTCTTGATTCATGATTCAAGTCATGATTCATGATTCATGATTCATGATTCAATTCATGATTCATGATTCATGATTCAATTCATGATTCATACTTCATGATTCATGATTCAATTCATGATTCATGATTCATGATTTAATTCATGATTCATGAATTAATTCATGATTCATGATTCATGATTCAATTCATGATTCATAATTCATGATTCATGATTCAATTCATGATTCATGATTCTTGATTCATGATTGAATTCATGATTCATGATTCATGATTCAATTCATGATTCATAATTCATGATTCATGATTCAATTCATGATTCATGATTCAATTCATGATTCATGATTCAATTCATGATTCATGATTCATGATTCAATTCATGATTCATGATTCATGATTCAATTCATGATTAATAATTCTTGATTCATGATTCAAGTCATGAGTCATGATTCATGATTCAATTCATGATTCATGATTCAATTCATGATTCATACTTCATGATTCAATTCATGATTCATGATTCATGATTCAATTCATGATTCATGATTCATGATTCAATTCATGATTCATGATTCATGATTCAATTCATGATTCATAATTCATGATTCATGATTCAATTCATGATTCATGATTCATGATTCAATTCATGATTCATGATTCATTATTCGATTCATGATTCAATTCATGATTCATGATTCGATTTATGATTCATGATTCATGATTCAATTCATGATTCATGATTCAATTCATGATTCATGATTCAATTCATGATTCAATTCATGATTCATGATTAGATTCATGATTCATGAATCAATTCATGATTCAATTCATGATTCATGATTCATGATTCGATTCATGATTCATGATTCAATTTATGATTCATTATTCATGATTCATGATTCAATTCATGATTCATGATTTTTGATTCAATTAATGATTCAATTCATGATTCAATTCATGATTCATGATTAATGATTCATGATTCAATTCATAATTCATAAGTCAATTCATGATTCATAATTCATGATTCATGATTCAATTCATAATTCATATTTCATGATTCATGATTCAATTGATGATTCATGATTCATAATTCATGATTCATGATTCAATTCATGATTCATGATTCAATTCATGATTCATGATTCATGATTCAATTCATGATTCATAATTCATGATTCATGATTCAATTCATGATTCATGATTCAATTCATGATTCATGATTCGATTCATGTTTCAATTCATGATTCATGATTCATGATTCAATTCATGATTCATGATTCAATTCATGATTCATGATTCATGATTCAATTCATGATTCATGATTCATGATTCAATTCATGATTAATAATTCTTGATTCATGATTCAAGTCATGATTCATGATTCATGATTCATGATTCAATTCATGATTCATGATTCAATTCATGATTCATGATTCATGATTCAATTCATGATTCATACTTCATGATTCATGATTCAATTCATGATTCATGATTCATGATTCATGATTCAATTCATGATTCATGATTAATGATTCAATTCATAATTAATAATTCTTGATTCATGATTCAAGTCATGATTCATGATTCATGATTCATGATTCAATTCATGATTCATGATTCATGATTCAATTCATGATTCATGATTCATGATTCAATTCATGATTAATAATTCTTGATTCATGATTCAAGTCAGGATTCATGATTCATGATTCATGATTCAATTCATGATTCATGATTCATGATTCAATTCATGATTCATGATTCATGATTCAATTCATGATTCATACTTCATGATTCATGATTCAATTCATGATTCTTGATTCATGATTCAATTCATGATTCATGATTCATGATTCAATTCATAATTAATAATTCTTGATTCATGATTCAAGTCATGATTCATGATTCATGATTCATGATTCAATTCATGATTCATGATTCATGATTCAATTCATGATTCATACTTCATGATTCATGATTCAATTCATGATTCATGATTCATGATTCAATTCATGATTCATGAATTAATTCATGATTCATGATTCATGATTCAATTCATGATTCATAATTCATGATTCATGATTCAATTCATGATTCATGATTCTTGATTCATGATTGAATTCATGATTCATGATTCATGATTCAATTCATGATTCATAATTCATGATTCATGATTCAATTCATGATTCATGATTCATGATTCATGATTCAATTCATGATTCATGATTCAATTCATGATTCGATTCATGATTCAATTCATGATTCGATTTATGATTCATGATTCATGATTCAATTCATGATTCATGATTCAATTCATGATTCAATTCATGATTCATGATTCGATTCATGATTCATGAATCAATTCATGAATCAATTCATTATTCATGATTCATGATTCGATTCATGATTCATGATTCATGATTCATGATTCATGATTCAATTTATGATTCATCATTCATGATTCATGATTCAATTCATGATTCATGATTCATGATTCAATTCATGATTCAATTCATGATTCAATTCATGATTCATGATTCATGATTCATGATTCATGATTCAATTCATAATTCATAATTCAATTGATGATTCATAATTCATGATTCATGATTCAATTCATAATTCATAATTCATGATTCATGATTCAATTGATGATTCATGATTCATGATTCATGATTCATGATACAATTCATGATTCATGATTCAATTCATGATTCATAATTCATGATTCATGATTCAATTCCTGATTCGATTCATGATTCAATTCATGATTCATGATTCGATTTATGATTCATGATTCATGATACAATTCATGATTCAATTCATGATTCAATTCATGATTCATGATTCGATTCATGATTCATGAATCAATTCATGATTCAATTCATGATTCATGATTCATGATTCGATTCATGATTCATGATTCATGATTCATGATTCAATTTATGATTCATCATTCATGATTCATGATTCAATTCATGATTCATGATTCATGATTCAATTCATGATTCATGATTCATGATTCAATTCATGATTCATAATTCATTTTTCATGATTCAATTCATGATTCATGATTCATAATTCATGATTCAATTCATGATTCATGATTCAATTCATGATTCAATTCATGATTCATGATTCAATTCATGATTCATGATTTAATTCATGATTCATGATTCAATTCATGATTCATGATTCATGATTCAATTCATGATTAATAATTCTTGATTCATTATTCAAGTCATGAGTCATGATTCATGATTCATGATTCAATTCATGATTCATGATTCATGATTCAATTTATGATTCATACTTCATGATTCATGATTCAATTCATGATTCATGATTCATGATTCAATTGATGATTCATGATTCATGATTCAATTCATGATTCATAATTCATGATTCATGATTCAATTCATGATTCAATTCATGATTCATGATTTGATTCATGATTCATGAATCAATTCATGAATCAATTCATTATTCATGATTCATGATTCGATTCATGATTCATGATTCATGATTCAATTTATGATTCATCATTCATGATTCATGATTCAATTCATGATTCATGATTCATGATTCAATTCATGATTCAATTCATGATTCAATTCATGATTCATGATTCATGATTCATGATTCATGATTCAATTCATAATTCATAATTTAATTGATGATTCATAATTCATGATTCATGATTCAATTCATAATTCATAATTCATGATTCATGATTCAATTGATGATTCATGATTCACGATTCATGATTCATGATTCATGATTCGATTTATGATTCATGATTCATGATTCAATTCATGATTCATGATTCAATTCATGATTCATGATTCAATTCATGATTCATGATTAGATTCATGATTCATGAATCAATTCATGATTCAATTCATGATTCATGATTCATGATTCGATTCATGATTCATGATTCAATTTATGATTCATTATTCATGATTCATGATTCAATTCATGATTCATGATTTTTGATTCAATTCATGATTCAATTCATGATTCAATTCATGATTCATGATTCATGATTCATGATTCAATTCATAATTCATAAGTCAATTCATGATTCATAATTCATGATTCATGATTCAATTCATAATTCATATTTCATGATTCATGATTCAATTGATGATTCATGATTCATAATTCATGATTCATGATTCAATTCATGATTCATGATTCAATTCATGATTCATGATTCATGATTCAATTCATGATTCATAATTCATGATTCATGATTCAATTCATGATTCATGATTCAATTCATGATTCATGATTCGATTCATGTTTCAATTCATGATTCATGATTCATGATTCAATTCATGATTCATGATTCAATTCATGATTCATGATTCATGATTCAATTCATGATTCATGATTCATGATTCAATTCATGATTAATAATTCTTGATTCATGATTCAAGTCATGATTCATGATTCATGATTCATGATTCAATTCATGATTCATGATTCAATTCATGATTCATGATTCATGATTCAATTCATGATTCATACTTCATGATTCATGATTCAATTCATGATTCATGATTCATGATTCATGATTCAATTCATGATTCATGATTAATGATTCAATTCATAATTAATAATTCTTGATTCATGATTCAAGTCATGATTCATGATTCATGATTCATGATTCAATTCATGATTCATGATTCATGATTCAATTCATGATTCATGATTCATGATTCAATTCATGATTAATAATTCTTGATTCATGATTCAAGTCAGGATTCATGATTCATGATTCATGATTCAATTCATGATTCATGATTCATGATTCAATTCATGATTCATGATTCATGATTCAATTCATGATTCATACTTCATGATTCATGATTCAATTCATGATTCTTGATTCATGATTCATGATTCAATTCATGATTCATGATTCATGATTCAATTCATAATTAATAATTCTTGATTCATGATTCAAGTCATGATTCATGATTCATGATTCATGATTCAATTCATGATTCATGATTCATGATTCAATTCATGATTCATACTTCATGATTCATGATTCAATTCATGATTCATGATTCATGATTCATGATTCAATTCATGATTCATGAATTAATTCATGATTCATGATTCATGATTCAATTCATGATTCATAATTCATGATTCATGATTCAATTCATGATTCATGATTCTTGATTCATGATTCAATTCATGATTCATGATTCATGATTCAATTCATGATTCATAATTCATGATTCATGATTCAATTCATGATTCATGATTCATGATTCATGATTCAATTCATGATTCATGATTCAATTCATGATTCGATTCATGATTCAATTCATGATTCGATTTATGATTCATGATTCATGATTCAATATATGATTCATGATTCAATTCATGATTCAATTCATGATTCATGATTCGATTCATGATTCATGAATCAATTCATGATTCATGATTCGATTCATGATTCATGAATCAATTCATGAATCAATTCATTATTCATGATTCATGATTCGATTCATGATTCATGATTCATGATTCATGATTCATGATTCAATTTATGATTCATCATTCATGATTCATGATTCAATTCATGATTCATGATTCATGATTCAATTCATGATTCAATTCATGATTCAATTCATGATTCATGATTCATGATTCATGATTCATGATTCAATTCATAATTCATAATTCAATTGATGATTCATAATTCATGATTCATGATTCAATTCATAATTCATAATTCATGATTCATGATTCAATTGATGATTCATGATTCATGATTCATGATTCATGATTCATGATTCAATTCATGATTCATGATTCAATTCATGATTCATAATTCATGATTCATGATTCAATTCATGATTCATGATTCATGATTCAATTCATGATTCATGATTCATGATTCGATTCATGATTCATGATTCATGATTCAATTTTTGATTTATCATTCATGATTCATGATACAATTCATGATTCATGATTCATGATTCAATTCATGATTCAATTCATGATTCATGATTCGATTCATGATTCATGATTCATGATTCATGATTCATGATTCAATTCATGATTAATAATTCTTGATTCAAGATTCAATTCATGATTCATGATTCATGATTCAATTCATGATTCATGATTCATGATTCAATTCATGATTCATGATTCATGATTCAATTCATGATTAATAATTCTTGATTCATGATTCAAGTCATGAGTCATGATTCATGATTCATGATTCAATTCATGATTCATGATTCATGATTCAATTCATGATTCATACTTCATGATTCATGATTCAATTCATGATTCATGATTCAATTCATGATTCATGATTCAATTCATGATTCATGATTCATGATTCAATTCATGATTCATAATTCATGATTCATGATTCAATTCATGATTCAATTCATGATTCAATTCATGATTCATGATTCATGATTCGATTCATGATTCATGATTCAATTTATGATTCATTATTCATGATTCATGATTCAATTCATGATTCATGATTTTTGATTCAATTCATGATTCAATTCATGATTCAATTCATGATTCATGATTCATGATTCATGATTCAATTCATAATTCATAAGTCAATTCATGATTCATAATTCATGATTCAATTCATAATTCATATTTCATGATTCATGATTCAATTGATGATTCATGATTCATGATTCATGATTCATGATTCAATTCATGATTCATAATTCATGATTCATGATTCAATTCATGATTCATGATTCAATTCATGATTCATGATTCATGATTCAATTCATGATTCATAATTCATGATTCATGATTCAATTCATGATTCATGATTCAATTCATGATTCATGATTCGATTCATGTTTCAATTCATGATTCATGATTCATGATTCAATTCATGATTCATGATTCAATTCATGATTCATGATTCATGATTCAATTCATGATTCATGATTCATGATTCAATTCATGATTAATAATTCTTGATTCATGATTCAAGTCATGATTCATGATTCATGATTCATGATTCAATTCATGATTCATGATTCATGATTCAATTCATGATTCATGATTCATGATTCAATTCATGATTCATACTTCATGATTCATGATTCAATTCATGATTCATGATTTATGATTCATGATTCAATTCATGATTTATGATTCATGATTCAATTCATGATTCATGATTCAATTCATAATTAATAATTCTTGATTCATGATTCATGATTCATGATTCAATTCATGATTCATGATTCATGATTCAATTCATGATTCATGATTCATGATTCAATTCATGATTCATGATTCATGATTCAATTCATGATTAATAATTCTTGATTCATGATTCAAGTCAGGATTCATGATTCATGATTCATGATTCAATTCATGATTCATGATTCATGATTCAATTCATGATTCATGATTCATGATTCAATTCATGATTCATACTTCATGATTCATGATTCAATTCATGATTCTTGATTCATGATTCATGATTCAATTCATGATTCATGATTCATGATTCAATTCATAATTAATAATTCTTGATTCATGATTCAAGTCATGATTCATGATTCATGATTCATGATTCAATTCAATTCATGATTCATGATTCATGATTCAATTCATGATTCATGATTCATGATTCATGATTCAATTCATGATTCATGAATTAATTCATGATTCATGATTCAATTCATGATTCATAATTCATGATTCATGATTCAATTCATGATTCATGATTCTTGATTCATGATTCAATTCATGATTCATGATTCATGATTCAATTCATGATTCATAATTCATGATTCATGATTCAATTCATGATTCATGATTCATGATTCATGATTCAATTCATGATTCATGATTCAATTCATGATTCGATTCATGATTCAATTCATGATTCGATTCATGATTCAATTCATGATTCGATTTATGCTTCATGATTCATGATTCAATTCATGATTCATGATTCAATTCATGATTCAATTCATGATTCAATTCATGATTCATGATTCGATTCATGATTCATGAATCAATTCATGAATCAATTCATTATTCATGATTCATGATTCGATTCATGATTCATGATTCATGATTCAATTTATGATTCATCATTCATGATTCATGATTCAATTCATGATTCATGATTCATGATTCAATTCATGATTCAATTCATGATTCATGATTCATGATTCAATTCATAATTCATAATTCAATTGATGATTCATAATTCATGATTCATGATTCAATTCATAATTCATAATTCATGATTCATGATTCAATTGATGATTCATGATTCATGATTCATGATTCATGATTCAATTCATGATTCATGATTCAATTCATGATTCATAATTCATGATTCATGATTCAATTCATGATTCATGATTCATGATTCAATTCATGATTCATGATTCATGATTCGATTCATGATTCATGATTCATGATTCAATTTTTGATTCATCATTCATGATTCATGATACAATTCATGATTCATGATTCATGATTCAATTCATGATTCAATTCATGATTCATGATTCGATTCATGATTCATAATTCATGATTCATGATTCATGATTCAATTCATGATTAATAATTCTTGATTCAAGATTCAATTCATGATTCATGATTCATGATTCAATTCATGATTCATGATTCATGATTTAATTCATGATTCATAATTCATGATTCATGATTCAATTCATGATTCATGATTCAATTCCTGATTCGATTCATGATTCAATTCATGATTCATGATTCGATTTATGATTCATGATTCATGATTCAATTCATGATTCATGATTCAATTCATGATTCAATTCATGATTCAATTCATGATTCATGATTCGATTCATGATTCATGAATCAATTCATGATTCAATTCATGATTCATGATTCATGATTCGATTCATGATTCATGATTCATGATTCATGATTCAATTTATGATTCATCATTCATGATTCATGATTCAATTCATGATTCATGATTCATGATTCAATTCATGATTCATTATTCATGATTCAATTCATGATTCATAATTCATTTTTCATGATTCAATTCATGATTCATGATTCATAATTCATGATTCAATTCATGATTCATGATTCAATTCATGATTCAATTCATGATTCATGATTCAATTCATGATTCAATTCATGATTCATGATTCAATTCATGATTCATGATTCATGATTCAATTCATGATTAATAATTCTTGATTCATGATTCAAATCATGAGTCATGATTCATGATTCATGATTCAATTCATGATTCATGATTCATGATTCAATTCATGATTCATACTTCATGATTCATGATTCAATTCATGATTCATGATTCATGATTCAATTCATGATTCATGATTCATGATTCAATTCATGATTCATGATTCATGATTCAATTCATGATTCATAATTCATGATTCATGATTCAATTCATGATTCAATTCATGATTCATGATTCGATTCATGATTCATGAATCAATTCATGAATCAATTCATTATTCATGATTCATGATTCGATTCATGATTCATGATTCATGATTCATGATTCAATTTATGATTCATCATTCATGATTCATGATTCAATTCATGATTCATGATTCATGATTCAATTCATGATTCAATTCATGATTCAATTCATGATTCATGATTCATGATTCATGATTCATGATTCAATTCATAATTCATAATTCAATTGATGATTCATAATTCATGATTCATGATTCAATTCATAATTCATAATTCTTGATTCATGATTCAATTGATGATTCATGATTCGATTCATGATTCATGAATCAATTCATGATTCAATTCATGATTCATGATTCAATTCATGATTCATAATTCATGATTCATGATTCAATTCATGATTCATGATTCATGATTCAATTCATGATTCATGATTCATGATTCGATTCATGATTCATGATTCATGATTCAATTTTTGATTCATCATTCATGATTCATGATTCAATTCATGATTCATGATTCATGATTCAATTCATGATTCAATTCATGATTCATGATTCGATTCATGATTCATGATTCTTGATTCATGATTCATGATTCATGATTCATGATTCAATTCATGATTAATAATTCTTGAT
Organism: Mixophyes fleayi; assembly: GCF_038048845.1. Classification (NCBI taxonomy): domain Eukaryota; kingdom Metazoa; phylum Chordata; class Amphibia; order Anura; family Limnodynastidae; genus Mixophyes; species Mixophyes fleayi. The sequence continues at coordinate 1,029,207 of NW_027447882.1, read as the reverse complement.
TCAAGATTCAATTCATGATTCATGATTCAATTCATGATTCATGATTCAATTCATGATTCATGATTCATGATTCAATTCATGATTCATAATTCATGATTCATGATTCAATTCATGATTCATGATTCAATTCATGATTCATGATTCAATTCCTGATTCGATTCATGATTCAATTCATGATTCATGATTCGATTTATGATTCATGATTCATGATTCAATTCATGATTCATGATTTAATTCATGATTCAATTCCTGATTCGATTCATGATTCAATTCATGATTCATGATTCGATTCATGATTCATGATTCAATTCATGATTCATGATTTAATTCATGATTCAATTCATGATTCAATTCATGATTCATGATTCGATTCATGATTCATGAATCAATTCATGATTCAATTCATGATTCAATTCATGATTCAATTCATGATTCATGATTCATGATTCGATTCATGATTCATGATTCATGATTCATGATTCAATTTATGATTCATCATTCATGATTCATGATTCAATTCATGATTCATGATTCATGATTCAATTCATGATTCATGATTCATGATTCAATTCATGATTCATAATTCATTTTTCATGATTCAATTCATGATTTATGATTCATAATTCATGATTCAATTCATGATTCATGATTCAATTCATGATTCAATTCATGATTCATGATTCAATTCATGATTCATGATTCAATTCATGATTCATGATTCAATTCATGATTCATGATTCATTATTCGATTCATGATTCAATTCATGATTCATGATTTGATTTATGATTCATGATTCATGATTCAATTCATGATTCATGATTCAATTCATGATTCAATTCATGATACATGATTCGATTCATGATTCATGAATCAATTCATGATTCAATTCATGATTCATGATTCATGATTCGATTCATGATTCATCATTCATGATTCAATTTATGTTTCATTATTCATGATTCATGATTCAATTCATGATTCATGATTTTTGATTCAATTCATGATTCAATTCATGATTCAATTCATGATTCATGATTCATGATTCATGATTCAATTCATAATTCATAAGTCAATTCATGATTCATAATTCATGATTCATGATTCAATTCATAATTCATATTTCATGATTCATGATTCAATTGATGATTCATGATTCATGATTCATGATTCAATTCATGATTCATGATTCATGATTCAATTCATGATTCATGATTCAATTCATGATTCATGATTCATGATTCAATTCATGATTCATAATTCATGATTCATGATTCAATTCATGATTCATGATTCAATTCATGATTCATGATTCGATTCATGTTTCAATTCATGATTCATGATTCATGATTCAATTCATGATTCATGATTCAATTCATGATTCATGATTCATGATTCAATTCATGATTCATGATTCATGATTCAATTCATGATTCAATTCATGATTAATAATTCTTGATTCATGATTCAAGTCATGATTCATGATTCATGATTCATGATTCAATTCATGATTCATGATTCATGATTCAATTCATGATTCATGATTCATGATTCAATTCATGATTCATACTTCATGATTCATGATTCAATTCATGATTCATGATTCATGATTCATGATTCAATTCATGATTCATGATTCATGATTCAATTCATAATTAATAATTCTTGATTCATGATTTAAGTCATGATTCATGATTCATGATTCATGATTCAATTCATGATTCATGATTCATGATTCAATTCATGATTCATACTTCATGATTCATGATTCAATTCATGATTCATGATTCATGATTCATGATTCAATTCATGATTCATGAATTAATTCATGATTCATGATTCATGATTCAATTCATGATTCATAATTCATGATTCATGATTCAATTCATGATTCATGATTCATGATTCAATTCATGATTCATGATTCAATTCATGATTCGATTCATGATTCAATTCATGATTCATGATTCGATTTATGATTCATGATTCATGATTCAATTCATGATTCATGATTCAATTCATGATTCAATTCATGATTCAATTCATGATTCATGATTCGATTCATGATTCATGAATCAATTCATGAATCAATTCATTATTCATGATTCATGATTCGATTCATGATTCATGATTCATGATTCATGATTCATGATTCGATTCATGATTCATGACTCATGATTCATGATTCAATTTATGATTCATCATTCATGATTCATGATTCAATTCATGATTCATGATTCAATTTATGATTCATCATTCATGATTTATGATTCAATTAATGATTCATGATTCATGATTCAATTCATGATTCAATTCATGATTCAATTCATGATTCATGATTCATGATTCATGATTCATGATTCAATTCATAATTCATAATTCAATTGATGATTCATAATTCATGATTCATGATTCAATTCATAATTCATAATTCATGATTCATGATTCAATTAATGATTCATGATTCATGATTCATGATTCATGATTCAATTCATGATTCATGATTCAATTCATGATTCATAATTCATGATTCATGATTCAATTCATGATTCATGATTCATGATTCAATTCATGATTCATGATTCATGATTCAATTCATGATTCATGATTCATGATTCAATTCATGATTCATAATTCATTTTTCATGATTCATGATTCATGATTCAATTCATGATTCAATTCATGATTCATGATTCAATTCATTAATCATGATTCATGATTCAATTCATGATTCATAATTCATGATTCATGATTCAATTCATGATTCATGATTAATGATTCAATTCAGGATTCATGATTCATGATTCATGATTCGATTCATGATTCAATTCATGATTCATGATTCGATTTATGATTCATGATTCATGATTCAATTCATGATTCATGATTCAATTCATGATTCAATTCATGAGTCAATTCATGATTCATGATTCGATTCATGATTCAATTCATGATTCATGATTCGATTTATGATTCATGATTCATGATTCAATTCATGATTCATGATTCAATTCATGATTCAATTCATAAGTCAATTCATGATTCATGATTCGATTCATGATTCATGAATCAATTCATGATTCAATTCATGATTCATGATTCATGATTTGATTCATGATTCATGATTCATGATTCAATTTATGATTCATTATTCATGATTCATGATTCAATTCATGATTCATGATTCATGATTTAATTCATGATTCAATTCATGATTCATGATTCATGATTCATGATTCATGATTCAATTCATAATTCATAATTCAATTCATGATTCATAATTCATGATTCATGATTCAATTCATAATTCATATTTCATGATTCATGATTCAATTGATAATTCATGATTCATGATTCATGATTCAATTCATGATTCATAATTCATGATTCATGATTCAATTCATGATTCATGATTCAATTCATGATTCATGATTCATGATTCAATTCATGATTCATGATTCATGATTTAATTCATGATTCATAATTCATGATTCATGATTCAATTCATGATTCATGATTCAATTCATGATTCAATTCATGATTCATGATTCATGATTCAATTCATGATTCATGATTCAATTCATGATTCATGATTCATGATTTGATTCATGATTCATGATTCATGATTCAATTCATGATTAATAATTCTTGATTCATGATTCAAGTCATGATTCATGATTCATGATTCATGATTCAATTCATGATTCATGATTCATGATTCAATTCATGATTCATGATTCATGATTCAATTCATGATTAATAATTCTTGATTCATGATTCAAGTCATGATTCATGATTCATGATTCATGATTCAATTCATGATTCATGATTCATGATTCAATTCATGATTCATTCTTCATGATTCATGATTCAATTCATGATTCAATTCATGATTCATGATTCATGATACAATTCATGATTCATGAATTAATTCATGATTCATGATTCATGATTCAATTCATGATTCATAATTCATGATTCATGATTCAATTCATGATTCATGATTCTTGATTCATGATTCAATTCATGATTCATGATTCATGATTCAATTCATGATTCATAATTCATGATTCATGATTCAATTCATGATTCATGATTCATGATTCATGATTCAATTCATGATTCATGATTCAATTCATGATTCGATTCATGATTCAATTCATGATTCATGATTCGATTTATGATTCGATTCATGATTCAATTCATGATTCATGATTCGATTTATGATTCATGATTCATGATTCAATTCATGATTCATGATTCAATTCATGATTCATGATTCATGATTCGATTCATGATTCATGAATCAATTCATGATTCAATTCATTATTCATGATTCATGATTCGATTCATGATTCATGATTCATGATTCATGATTCAATTCATGATTCATGATTCAATTCATGATTCAATTCATGATTCAATTCATGATTCATGATTCATGATTCATGATTCAATTCATAATTCATAATTCAATTCATGATTCATAATTCATAATTCATGATTCATGATTCAATTCATAATTCATAATTCATGATTCATGATTCAATTGATGATTCATGATTCATGATTCATGATTCATGATTCATGATTCAATTCATGATTCATGATTCAATTCATGATTCATAATTCATGATTCATGATTCAATTCATGATTCATGATTCATGATTCAATTCATGATTCATGATTCATGATTCAATTCATGATTCATAATTCATTTTTCATGATTCAATTCATGATTCATGATTCATGATTCAATTCATGATTCATGATTCAATTCATGATTCAATTCATGATTCATGATTCATGATTCAATTCATGATTCATGATTCAATTCATGATTAATAATTCTTGATTCATGATTCAAGTCATGATTCATGATTCATGATTCATGATTCAATTCATGATTCATACTTCATGATTCATGATTCAATTCATGATTCATGATTCAATTCATGATTCATGATTCATGATTCAATTCATGATTCATGATTCATGATTCAATTCATGATTCATAATTCATGATTCATGATTCAATTCATGATTCATGATTCATGATTCAATTCATGATTCATGATTCAATTCATGATTCGATTCATGATTCAATTCATGATTCATGATTCGATTTATGATTCATGATTCATGATTCGATTCATGATTCATAATTCATGATTCATGATTCAATTTATGATTCATCATTCATGATTCATGATTCAATTCATGATTCATCATTCATGATTCAATTCATGATTCAATTCATGATTCAATTCATGATTCATGATTCATGATTCATGATTCATGATTCAATTCATAATTCATAATTCAATTTATGATTCATAATTCATGATTCATGATTCAATTCATAATTCATAATTCATGATTCATGATTCAATTGATGATTCATGATTCATGATTCATGATTCAATTCATGATTCATAATTCATGATTCAATTCATGATTCATGATTCATGATTCAATTCATGATTCATGATTCATGATTCAATTCATGATTCATTATTCATGATTCATGATTCAATTCATGATTCATGATTCAATTCATGATTCATGATTCAATTCATGATTCAATTCATGATTCATGATTCATGATTCAATTCATGATTCATGATTCATGATTCAATTCATGATTAATAATTCTTGATTCATGATTCAAGTCATGATTCATGATTCATGATTCAATTCATGATTCATGATTCATGATTCAATTCATGATTCATGATTCATGATTCAATTCATGATTCATACTTCATGATTCATGATTCAATTCATGATTCATGATTCATGATTCATGATTCAATTCATGATTCATGATTCAATTCATGATTCATAATTCATGATTCATGATTCAATTCATGATTCATGATTCATGATTCAATTCATGATTCATGATTCATGATTCAATTCATGATTCATAATTCATTTTTCATGATTCAATTCATGATTCATGATTCATGATTCAATTCATGATTCATGATTCAATTCATGATTCAATTCATGATTCATGATTCATGATTCAATTCATGATTCATGATTCAATTCATGATTAATAATTCTTGATTCATGATTCAAGTCATGATTCATGATTCATGATTCATGATTCAATTCATGATTCATACTTCATGATTCATGATTCAATTCATGATTCATGATTCAATTCATGATTCATGATTCATGATTCAATTCATGATTCATGATTCATGATTCAATTCATGATTCATAATTCATGATTCATGATTCAATTCATGATTCATGATTCATGATTCAATTCATGATTCATGATTCAATTCATGATTCGATTCATGATTCAATTCATGATTCATGATTCGATTTATGATTCATGATTCATGATTCGATTCATGATTCATAATTCATGATTCATGATTCAATTTATGATTCATCATTCATGATTCATGATTCAATTCATGATTCATCATTCATGATTCAATTCATGATTCAATTCATGATTCAATTCATGATTCATGATTCATGATTCATGATTCAATTCATAATTCATAATTCAATTTATGATTCATAATTCATGATTCATGATTCAATTCATAATTCATAATTCATGATTCATGATTCAATTGATGATTCATGATTCATGATTCATGATTCATGATTCAATTCATGATTCATAATTCATGATTCAATTCATGATTCATGATTCATGATTCAATTCATGATTCATGATTCATGATTCAATTCATGATTCATGATTCAATTCATGATTCATGATTCAATTCATGATTCAATTCATGATTCATGATTCATGATTCAATTCATGATTCATGATTCAATTCATGATTCATGATTCATGATTCAATTCATGATTAATAATTCTTGATTCATGATTCAAGTCATGATTCATGATTCATGATTCAATTCATGATTCATGATTCATGATTCAATTCATGATTCATGATTCATGATTCAATTCATGATTCATACTTCATGATTCATGATTCAATTCAAGATTCATGATTCATGATTCATGATTCAATTCATGATTCATGAATCATGATTCAATTCATGATTCATACTTCATGATTCATGATTCAATTCATGATTCATGATTCATGATTCATGATTCAATTCATGATTCATGATGCAATTCATTATTCACTTCATGATTCAATTCATGATTCATGATTTAATTCATGATTCAATTTATGATTCATGATTAGATTCATGAGTCATGATTCATGATTCATGATTCAATTCATAATTCATAATTCAATTCATGATTCATAATTCATGATTCATGATTCAATTCATAATTCATAATTCATGATTCATGATTCATGATTCATGATTCAATTCATGATTCATGATTTAATTCATGATTCATGATTCAATTCATGATTCATGATTCAATTCATGATTCATGATTCGATTCATGATTCATGATTCATGATTCATGATTCATGATTCATGATTCAATTCATGATTAATAATTCTTGATTCATGATTCAATTCATGATTCATGATTCAATTCATGATTCATGATTCAATTCATGATTCATGATTCAATTCATGATTCATGATTCATGATTCAATTCATGATTCATGATTCGATTCATGATTAATAATTCTTGATTCATGATTCAAGTCATGATTCATGATTCATGATTAAATTCATGATTCATGATTCATGATTCAATTCATGATTCATACTTCATGATTCATGATTCATACTTCATGATTCATGATTCAATTCATGATTCATGATTCATGATTCAATTCATGATTAATAAATCTTGATTCATGATTCAAGTCATGATTCATGATTCATGATTCATGATTCAATTCATGATTCATGATTCAATTCATGATTCATACTTCATGATTCATGATTCAATTCATGATTCATGATTCATGATTCAATTCATGATTCATGAATCAATTCATGATTCGATTCATGATTCAATTCATGATTCATGATTCGATTTATAATTCATGATTCATGATTCAATTCATGATTCATGATTCAATTCATGATTCAATTCATGATTCAATTCATGATTCAATTCATGATTCATGATTTAATTCATGATTCAATTCATGATTCATGATTCGATTCATGATTCATCATTCATGATTCATCATTCATGATTCAATTCATAATTCATAATTCAATTCATGATTCATAATTCATGATTCATGATTCAATTCATAATTCATAATTCATGATTCATGATTCATGATTCATGATTCAATTCATGATTCATGATTTAATTCATGATTCATGATTCAATTCATGATTCAATTCATGATTCATGATTCAATTCATGATTCATGATTTGATTCATGATTCATGATTCATGATTCATGATTCAATTCATGATTAATAATTCTTGATTCATGATTCAATTCATGATTCATGATTCATGATTCAATTCATGATTCATGATTCATGATTCAATTCATGATTCATGATTCATGATTCAATTCATGATTCATAATTCATGATTCATGATTCAATTCATGATTCATGATTCATGATTCAATTCATGATTCATGATTCAATTCATGATTCGATACATGATTCAATTCATGATTCATGATTCGATTTATGATTCATGATTCATGATTCAATTCATGATTCATGATTCAATTCATGATTCAATTCATGATTCAATTCATGATTCATGATTCGATTCATGATTCATGATTCAATTCATGATTCAATTCATTATTCATGATTCAATTCATGATTCAATTCATTATTCATGATTCATGATTCGATTCATGATTCATGAATCATGATTCATGATTCAATTTATGATTCATCATTCATGATTCATGATTCAATTCATGATTCATGATTCATGATTCAATTCATGATTCAATTCATGATTCATGATTCATGATTCAATTCATAATTCATAATTCAATTCATGATTCATAATTCATGATTCATGATTCAATTCATAATTCATAATTGATGATTCATGATTCAATTGATGATTCATGATTCATGATTCATGATTCAATTCATGATTCATGATTCAATTCATGATTCATAATTCATGATTCATGATTCAATTCATGATTCATGATTCATGATTCAATTCATGATTCATGATTCAATTCATGATTCAATTCATGATTCATGATTCATGATTCAATTCATGATTCATGATTCAATTCATGATTCATGATTCATGATTCAATTCATGATTAATAATTCTTGATTAATGATTCAAGTCATGATTCATGATTCATGATTCAATTCATGATTCATACTTCATGATTCATGATTCAATTCATGATTCATGATTCAATTCATGATTCATGATTCAATTCATGATTCATGATTCATGATTCATAATTCATGATTCATGATTCAATTCATGATTCATGATTCATGATTCAATTCATGATTCATGATTCATGATTCAATTCATGATTCAATTCATGATTCATGATTCGATTTATGATTCATGATTCATGATTCAATTCATGATTCAATTTATGATTCATGATTCGATTCATTATTCAATTCATGATTCATGATTCATGATTCGATTCATGATTCATAATTCATGATTCATGATTCAATTTATGATTCATCATTCATGATTCATGATTCAATTCATGATTCATCATTCATGATTCAATTCATCATTCATGATTCAATTCATGATTCAATTCATGATTCAATTCATGATTCATGATTCGATTCATGATTCATGAATCAATTCATGAATCAATTCATTATTCATGATTCATGATTCGATTCATTATTCATGATTCATGATTCATGATTCAATTTATGATTCATCATTCATGATTCATGATTCAATTCATGATTCATGATTCATGATTCAATTCATGTTTCAATTCATGATTCAATTCATGATTCATGATTCATGATTCATGATTCATGATTCAATTCATAATTCATAATTCAATTCATGATTCATAATTCATGATTCATGATTCAATTCATAATTCATAATTCATGATTCATGATTCAATTGATGATTCATGATTCATGATTCATGATTCATGATTCATGATTCAATTCATGATTCATGATTCAATTCATGATTCATAATTCATGATTCATGATTCAATTCATGATTCATGATTCATGATTCAATTCATGATTCATGATTCATGATTCAATTCATGATTCATAATTCATTTTTCATGATTCAATTCATGATTCATGATTCATGATTCAATTCATGATTCATGATTCATGATTCAATTCATTAATCATGATTCATGATTCAATTCATGATTCATAATTCATGATTCATGATTCAATTCATGATTCATGATTAATGATTCAATTCATGATTCATGATTCATGATTCATGATTCGATTCATGATTCAATTCATGATTCATGATTCGATTTATGATTCATGATTCATGATTCAATTCATGATTCATGATTCAATTCATGAGTCAATTCATGAGTCAATTCATGATTCATGATTCGATTCATTTTTCATGAATCAATTCATGATTCAATTCATGATTCATGATTCATGATTCGATTCATGATTCATGATTCATGATTCATGATTCAATTTATGATCCATTATTCATGATTCATGATTCAATTCATGATTCATGATTCATGATTTAATTCATGATTCAATTCATGATTCAATTCATGATTCAATTCATGATTCATGATTCATGATTCATGATTCATGATTCAATTCATAATTCATAATCCAATTAATGATTCATAATTCATGATTCATGATTCAATTCATAATTCATATTTCATGATTCATGATTCAATTGATGATTCATGATTCATGATTCATGATTCATGATTCAATTCATGATTCATAATTCATGATTCATGATTCAATTCATGATTCATGATTCATGATTCAATTCATGATTCATGATTCAATTCATGATTCATGATTCATGATTCAATTCATGATTCATAATTCATGATTCATGATTCAATTCATGATTCATGATTCAATTCATGATTCATGATTCGATTCATGTTTCAATTCATGATTCATGATTCATGATTCAATTCATGATTCATGATTCAATTCATGATTCATGATTCAATTCATGATTCATGATTCATGATTCAATTCATGATTAATAATTCTTGATTCATGATTCAAGTCATGATTCATGATTCATGATTCATGATTCAATTCATGATTCATGATTCATGATTCAATTCATGATTCATGATTCATGATTCAATTCATGATTCATACTTCATGATTCATGATTCAATTCATGATTCATGATTCATGATTCATGATTCAATTCATGATTCATGATTCATGATTCAATTCATAATTAATAATTCTTGATTCGTGATTTAAGTCATGATTCATGATTCATGATTCATGATTCAATTCATGATTCATGATTCATGATTCAATTCATGATTATTAATTCATGATTCATTATTCAATTCATGATTCATGATTCTTGATTCATGATTCAATTCATGATTCATGATTCATGATTCAATTCATGATTCATAATTCATGATTCATGATTCAATTCATGATTCATGATTCATAATTCATGATTCAATTCATGATTCATGATTCAATTCATGATTCGATTCATGATTCAATTCATGATTCATGATTCGATTTATGATTCATGATTCATGATTCAATTCATGATTCATGATTCAATTCATGATTCAATTCATGATTCAATTCATAATTCATAATTCAATTCATGATTCATAATTCATGATTCATGATTCAATTCATAATTCATAATTCATGATTCATGATTCAATTGATGATTCATGATTCATGATTCATGATTCAATTCATGATTCATGATTCAATTCATGATTCATAATTCATGATTCATGATTCAATTCATGATTCATGATTCATGATTCAATTCATGATTCATGATTCATGATTCAATTCATGATTCATAATTCATTTTTCATGATTCAATTCATGATTCATGATTCATGATTCAATTCATGATTCATGATTCATGATTCAATTCATTAATCATGATTCATGATTCAATTCATGATTCATAATTCATGATTCATGATTCAATTCATGATTCATGATTAATGATTCAATTCATGATTCATGATTCATGATTCATGATTCGATTCATGATTCAATTCATGATTCGATTTATGATTCATGATTCATGATTCAATTCATGATTCATGATTCAATTCATGAGTCAATTCATGAGTCAATTCATGATTCATGATTCGATTCATTTTTCATGAATCAATTCATGATTCAATTCATGATTCATGATTCATGATTCGATTCATGATTCATGATTCATGATTCATGATTCAATTTATGATCCATTATTCATGATTCATGATTCAATTCATGATTCATGATTTAATTCATGATTCAATTCATGATTCAATTCATGATTCATGATTCATGATTCATGATTCATGATTCAATTCATAATTCATAATCCAATTAATGATTCATAATTCATGATTCATGATTCAATTCATAATTCATATTTCATGATTCATGATTCAATTGATGATTCATGATTCATGATTCATGATTCATGATTCAATTCATGATTCATAATTCATGATTCATGATTCAATTCATGATTCATGATTCAATTCATGATTCATGATTCAATTCATGATTCATGATTCATGATTCAATTCATGATTCATAATTCATGATTCATGATTCAATTCATGATTCATGATTCAATTCATGATTCATGATTCGATTCATGTTTCAATTCATGATTCATGATTCATGATTCAATTCATGATTCATGATTCAATTCATGATTCATGATTCATGATTCAATTCATGATTCATGATTCATGATTCAATTCATGATTAATAATTCTTGATTCATGATTCAAGTCATGATTCATGATTCATGATTCATGATTCAATTCATGATTCATGATTCATGATTCAATTCATGATTCATGATTCAATTCATGATTCATACTTCATGATTCATGATTCAATTCATGATTCATGATTCATGATTCATGATTCAATTCATGATTCATGATTCATGATTCATGATTCAATTCATAATTATTAATTCTTGATTCATGATTTAAGTCATGATTCATGATTCATGATTCATGATTCAATTCATGATTCATGATTCATGATTCAATTCATGATTATTAATTCATGATTCATGATTCAATTCATGATTCATGATTCTTGATTCATGATTCAATTCATGATTCATGATTCATGATTCAATTCATGATTCATAATTCATGATTCATGATTCAATTCATGATGCATGATTCATGATTCATGATTCAATTCATGATTCATGATTCAATTCATGATTCGATTCATGATTCAATTCATGATTCATGATTCGATTTATGATTCATGATTCATGATTCAATTCATGATTCATGATTCAATTCATGATTCAATTCATGATTCAATTCATGATTCATGATTCGATTCATGATTCATGAATCAATTCATGAATCAATTCATTATTCATGATTCATGATTCGATTCATGATTCATGATTCATGATTCATGATTCATGATTCATGATTCGATTCATGATTCATGATTCATGATTCATGAATCAATTTATGATTCATCATTCATGATTCATGATTCAATTCATGATTCATGATTCAATTTATGATTCATCATTCATGATTTATGATTCAATTAATGATTCATGATTCATGATTCAATTCATGATTCAATTCATGATTCAATTCATGATTCATGATTCATGATTCATGATTCATGATTCATGATTCAATTCATAATTCATAATTCAATTGATGATTCATAATTCATGATTCATGATTCAATTCATAATTCATAATTCATGATTCATGATTCAATTAATGATTCATGATTCATGATTCATGATTCATGATTCAATTCATGATTCATGATTCAATTCATGATTCATGATTCAATTCATGATTCATAATTCATGATTCATGATTCAATTCATGATTCATGATTCAATTCATGATTCAATTCATGATTCATGATTCATGATTCAATTCATGATTCATGATTCAATTCATGATTCATGATTCATGATTCAATTCATGATTAATAATTCTTGATTCATGATTCAAGTCATGATTCATGATTCATGATTCATGATTCAATTCATGATTCATGATTCATTATTCAATTCATGATTCATGATTCAATTCATGATTCATACTTCATGATTCATGATTCATGATTCATGATTCATGATTCATGATTCAATTCATGATTCATGATTCATACTTCATGATTCATACTTCATGATTCATGATTCAATTCATGATTCATGATTCATGATTCATGATTCAATTCATGATTCATGAATCTTGATTCAATTCATGATTCATACTTCATGATTCATGATTCAATTCATGATTCATGAATCAATTCATGATTCGATTCATGATTCAATTCATGATTCATGATTCGATTTATAATTCATGATTCATGATTCAATTCATGATTCATGATTCAATTCATGATTCAATTCATGATTCAATTCATGATTCATGATTTAATTAATGATTCAATTCATGATTCATGATTCGATTCATGTTTCATGATTCATGATTCATGATTCATTATTCAATTCATAATTCATAATTCAATTCATGATTCATAATTCATGATTCATGATTCAATTCATAATTCATAATTCATGATTCATGATTCATGATTCATGATTCAATTCATGATTCATGATTTAATTCATGATTCATGATTCAATTCATGATTCATGATTCGATTCATGATTCATGATTCATGATTCATGATTCATGATTCAATTCATGATTAATAATTCTTGATTCATGATTCAATTCATGATTCATGATTCAATTCATGATTCAATTCATGATTCATGATTCAATTCATGATTCATGATTCAATTCATGATTCATGATTCAATTCATGATTCATGATTCATGATTCAATTCATGATTCATGATTCAATTCAAGATTCATGATTAATTATTCAATTCATGATTCATGATTCAATTTATGATTCATGATTCATAATTCATGATTCTATTCATGATTCATGATTTAATTCATGATTAAATTCATGATTCATAATTCATGATTTAATTCATAATTTATAATTCATGATTCATGATTCAATTCATGATTCGTGATTCATGATTCAATTCATGATTAATGATTCATGATTCATGATTGAATTCATGATTCATGATTCATGATTCGATTCATGATTCATGATTCAATTCATGATTCATGATTCAAATCATGATTCATGATTCAATTCATGATTCAAGTCATGATTCATGTTTCAATTCATGATTCAATTCATGATTCATGATTCATGATTCAATTTATGATTCATGATTCATGATTCATGATTCAAATCATGATTCATGATTCATGATTCATGATTCAATTCATGATTCATGATTCAATTCATGATTCATGATTCATGATTCAATTCATGATTCATGACTCATGATTCAAATCATGATTCATGATTCAATTCATGATTCATGATTCGATTCATGATTCTTGATTCATGATTCGATTCATGATTCTTGATTGAATTCATGATTCATGATTCATGATTCAATTCATAATTCATAATTCTATTCATGATTCTTGATTCATGATTCATGATTCGATTAATAATTCATGATTCATGATTCAATTCATGATTCATGATTTAATTAATGATTCAATTTATGATTCATGATTCATGATTCGATTCATGATTCATGACTGAATTCATGATTCATGATTCATAATTCAATTCATGATTCATGATTCAATTCATGATTAATAATTCATGATTCATGATTCATGATTCAATTCATGATTCATACTCCATGATTCATGATTCAATTCATGATTCATGATTTAATTCATGATTTGATTCATGATTCAATTCATGATTCATGATTCGATTTATGATTCATGATTCATGATTCAATTCATGATTCAATTCATGATTCAATTCATGATTCATGATTCGATTCATGATTCATGAATCAATTCATGATTCAATTCATGATTCATGATTCATGATTCGATTCATGATTCATAATTCATGATTCATGATTCAATTTATGATTCATCATTCATGATTCATGATTCAATTCATGATTCATAATTCATGATTCATTTCATGATTCAATTCATGATTCAATTCATGATTCATGATTCATGATTCATGATTCATGATTCAATTCATAATTCATAATTCAATTCATGATTCATAATTCATGATTCATGATTCAATTCATAATTCATAATTCATGATTCAATTGATGATTCATCATTCATGATTCATGATTCATGATTCAATTCATGATTCATAATTCATTATTCTATTCATGATTCATGATTCATGATTCAATTCATGATTCATGATTCAATTCATGATTCATAATTCATGATTCATGATTCAATTCATGATTCATGATTCAATTCATGATTCATGATTCAATTCATGATTCAATTCATGATTCATGATTCATGATTCAATTCATGATTCATGATTCAATTCATGATTCATGATTCATGATTCAATTCATGATTAATAATTCTTGATTCATGATTCAAGTCATGATTCATGATTCATTATTCAATTCATGATTCATGATTCATGATTCAATTCATGATTCATACTTCATGATTCATGATTCATGATTCATGATTCAATTCATGATTCATGATTCATGATTCAATTCATGATTCATGATTCATGATTCAATTCATGATTCATACTTCATGATTCATGATTCAATTCATGATTCATGATTCATGATTCATGATTCAATTCATGATTCATGAATCATGATTCAATTCATGATTCATACTTCATGATTCATGATTCAATTCATGATTCATGAATCAATTCATGATTCGATTCATGATTCATTTCATGATTCATGATTCGATTTATAATTCATGATTCATGATTCAATTCATGATTCATGATTCAATTCATGATTCAATTCATGATTCATGATTTAATTAATGATTCAATTCATGATTCATGATTCGATTCATGTTTCATGATTCATGATTCATGATTCATTATTCAATTCATAATTCATAATTCAATTCATGATTCATAATTCATGATTCATGATTCAATTCATAATTCATAATTCATGATTCATGATTCATGATTCATGATTCAATTCATGATTCATGATTTAATTCATGATTCATGATTCAATTCATGATTCATGATTCGATTCATGATTCATGATTCATGATTCAATTCATGATTAATAATTCTTGATTCATGATTCAATTCATGATTCATGATTCAATTCATGATTCAATTCATGATTCATGATTCATGATTCAATTCATGATTCATGATTCAATTCATGATTCATGATTCAATTCATGATTCATGATTCATGATTCAATTCATGATTCATGATTCAATTCAAGATTCATGATTAATTATTCAATTCATGATTCATGATTCAATTTATGATTCATGATTCATAATTCATGATTCTATTCATGATTCATGATTTAATTCATGATTAAATTCATGATTCATAATTCATGATTTAATTCATAATTTATAATTCATGATTCATGATTCAATTCATGATTTATGATTCAATAAATGATTCATGATTCGATTCATGATTCGTGATTCATGATTCAATTCATGATTAATGATTCATGATTCATGATTGAATTCATGATTCATGATTCATGATTCGATTCATGATTCATGATTCAATTCATGATTCATGATTCAAATCATGATTCATGATTCAATTCATGATTCAAGTCATGATTCATGTTTCAATTCATGATTCAATTCATGATTCATGATTCAATTTATGATTCATGATTCATGATTCATGATTCAAATCATGATTCATGATTCATGATTCATGATTCAATTCATGATTCATGATTCAATTCATGATTCATGATTCATGATTCAATTCATGATTCATGACTCATGATTCAAATCATGATTCATGATTCAATTCATGATTCATGATTCGATTCATGATTCTTGATTCATGATTCGATTCATGATTCTTGATTGAATTCATGATTCATGATTCATGATTCAATTCATAATTCATAATTCGATTCATGATTCTTGATTCATGATTCATGATTCGATTAATAATTCATGATTCATGATTCAATTCATGATTCATGATTTAATTAATGATTCAATTTATGATTCATGATTCATGATTCGATTCATGATTCATGACTGAATTCATGATTCATGATTCATAATTCAATTCATGATTCATGATTCAATTCATGATTAATAATTCATGATTCATGATTCATGATTCAATTCATGATTCATACTCCATGATTCATGATTCAATTCATGATTCATGATTTAATTCATGATTTGATTCATGATTCAATTCATGATTCATGATTCGATTTATGATTCATGATTCATGATTCAATTCATGATTCAATTCATGATTCAATTCATGATTCATGATTCGATTCATGATTCATGAATCAATTCATGATTCAATTCATGATTTATGATTCATGATTCGATTCATGATTCATAATTCATGATTCATGATTCAATTTATGATTCATCATTCATGATTCATGATTCAATTCATGATTCATAATTCATGATTCATTTCATGATTCAATTCATGATTCAATTCATGATTCATGATTCATGATTCATGATTCATGATTCAATTCATAATTCATAATTCAATTCATGATTCATAATTCATGATTCATGATTCAATTCATAATTCATAATTCATGATTCAATTGATGATTTATCATTCATGATTCATGATTCATGATTCAATTCATGATTCATAATTCATGATTCTATTCATGATTCATGATTCATGATTCAATTCATGATTCATGATTCAATTCATGATTCATAATTCATGATTCATGATTCAATTCATGATTCATGATTCAATTCATGATTCATGATTCAATTCATGATTCAATTCATGATTCATGATTCATGATTCAATTCATGATTCATGATTCAATTCATGATTCATGATTCATGATTCAATTCATGATTAATAATTCTTGATTCATGATTCAAGTCATGATTCATGATTCATGATTCAATTCATGATTCATGATTCATGATTCAATTCATGATTCATGATTCATGATTCAATTCATGATTCATACTTCATGATTCATGATTCAATTCATGATTCATGATTCATGATTCATGATTCAATTCATGATTCATGAATCATGATTCAATTCATGATTCATACTTCATGATTCATGATTCAATTCATGATTCATGAATCAATTCATGATTCGATTCATGATTCATTTCATGATTCATGATTCGATTTATAATTCATGATTCATGATTCAATTCATGATTCATGATTCAATTCATGATTCAATTCATGATTCATGATTTAATTAATGATTCAATTCATGATTCATGATTCGATTCATGTTTCATGATTCATGATTCATGATTCATTATTCAATTCATAATTCATAATTCAATTCATGATTCATAATTCATGATTCATGATTCAATTCATAATTCATAATTCATGATTCATAATTCATGATTCATGATTCATGATTCAATTCATGATTCATGATTTAATTCATGATTCATGATTCAATTCATGATTCATGATTCGATTCATGATTCATGATTCATGATTCAATTCATGATTAATAATTCTTGATTCATGATTCAATTCATGATTCATGATTCAATTCATGATTCAATTCATGATTCATGATTCATGATTCAATTCATGATTCATGATTCAATTCATGATTCATGATTCAATTCATGATTCATGATTCATGATTCAATTCATGATTCATGATTCAATTCAAGATTCATGATTAATTATTCAATTCATGATTCATGATTCAATTTATGATTCATGATTCATAATTCATGATTCTATTCATGATTCATGATTTAATTCATGATTAAATTCATGATTCATAATTCATGATTTAATTCATAATTTATAATTCATGATTCATGATTCAATTCATGATTTATGATTCAATAAATGATTCATGATTCGATTCATGATTCGTGATTCATGATTCAATTCATGATTAATGATTCATGATTCATGATTGAATTCATGATTCATGATTCATGATTCGATTCATGATTCATGATTCAATTCATGATTCATGATTCAAATCATGATTCATGATTCAATTCATGATTCAAGTCATGATTCATGTTTCAATTCATGATTCAATTCATGATTCATGATTCATGATTCAATTTATGATTCATGATTCATGATTCATGATTCAAATCATGATTCATGATTCATGATTCATGATTCAATTCATGATTCATGATTCAATTCATGATTCATGATTCATGATTCAATTCATGATTCATGACTCATGATTCAAATCATGATTCATGATTCAATTCATGATTCATGATTCGATTCATGATTCTTGATTCATGATTCGATTCATGATTCTTGATTGAATTCATGATTCATGATTCATGATTCAATTCATAATTCATAATTCGATTCATGATTCTTGATTCATGATTCATGATTCGATTAATAATTCATGATTCAATTCATGATTCATGATTTAATTAATGATTCAATTTATGATTCATGATTCATGATTCGATTCATGATTCATGACTGAATTCATGATTCATGATTCATAATTCAATTCATGATTCATGATTCAATTCATGATTAATAATTCATGATTCATGATTCAGTTCATGATTCATGATTCAATTCATGATTGAATTCAGATTCATGATTCAATTCATGATTGAATTCATGATTCATGATTAAATTATTGATTCATGATTAAATTCATGATTCATGATTCGATTCATGATTCATGATTGAATTCATGATTCATGATTCATGATTCAAATCATGATTCATGATTCAATTCATTATTCATGATTCATGATTGAATTCATGATTCATGATTCAAGATTGAATTCATGATTCATGATTCAAGATTGAATTCATGATTCATGATTCGATTCATGATTCATGATTTAATTTATGATTCATGATTCATGATTCAATACATGATTCATGATTCATGATTCTATTCATGATTCGATTCATGATTCAATTCATGATTCATGATTCAATTCATGATTCATGATACAAATCATGATTCAATTCATGATTCATGATTCATGATTCATGATTCAAGTCATGATTCATGTTTCAATTCATGATTCAATTCATGATTCATGACTCATGATTCAATTAATGATTCATGATTCATGATTCACTTCATGATTCAATTCATGATTCATGATTCATGATTCAATTCATGATTCATGATTCGATTCATGATTCTTGATTCATGATTCATGATTCGATTCATTATTCATGATTCATGATTCAATTCAAGATTCATGATTCAAATCATGATTCATGATTCAATTAATGATTCAAGTCATGATTCATGTTTCAATTCATGATTCACTTCATGATTCATGATTCATGATTCAATTCATGATTCATGATTCGATTCATGATTCTTGATTCATGATGCATGATTCGATTCATGATTCATGATTCATGATTCAGTTCAAGATTCATGATTCATGATTCAATTCTTGATTCATGATTCATGATTTGATTCATGATTCTTGATTCATGATTCATGATTCGATTCATGATTCATGATTCATGATTCGATTCATTATTCATGATTCAATACATGATTCATGATTCAATTCATGATTCATGATTCAATTCATGATTCAATTCATGATTCATGATTCATGATGCGATTCATGATTCATGATTCATGATTCAATTCATGATTCATGATTCAATTCATGATTCATAATTCATAATTCATGATTCAGTTCATGATTCAGGATTCAATTCAAGATTCATGATTCAATTTATGATTCGAATCCTGATTCAATTCATGATTCATGATTTGATTTATGATTCATGATTCATGATTCAATTCATGATTCATGATTCAAATCATGATTCATGATTCAATTCATGATTCATGATTTAATTAATGATTCAATTCATGATTCATGATTCGATTCATGATTCATGATTCATGATTGAATTCATGATTCATGATTCATGATTCATAATTCAATTTATGATTCATGATTCAATTCATGATTCATAATTAATGATTCATGATTCAGTTCATGATTCATGATTCATGATTCAATTCATGATTCAATTCATGATTCGGATTCGAATCATAAATTGAATCATGAATCTTGAATTGAATCATGAATCATGAACTGAATCATGAATTATAAATTATGAATCATAAATTGAATCATGAATCATGAATTGAATTATGAATCATGAATCATGAATTCAATCATGAATCATGAATCATGAATCGAATCATGAATCATGAATCATGAATTGAATCATGAATTGAATCATGAATCATGAATTTAATCATGAATCATGTATTGAATCATAAATCATGATTTGAATCATGAATCATGAATCATGAATTCAATCATGAATCATGAATCGAATCATAAATCATGAATTTAATCATGAATCATGAATTCAATCATGAATTGAATCATGAATCTGAATTCAATCATGAATTGAATCATGAATCATGAATCATGAACTGAATCATGAATCATGAATTATTAATCATGAATTGAATCATGAATCATGAATTAAATTATGAATCATGAATCATGAATTCAGTCATGAATCATGAATCGAATCATGAATCATGAATCATAAATTGAATCATTAATTAAAACATAATTCATGAATTGAATCATGAATCATGAATTATTAATCGAATCATGAATCATGAATCAAGAATCATGAATCGAATTATGAATCATGAATTGAATCATGAATCATGAATTCAATCAAGAATCATGAATCGAATCATGAATCAAGAATCATGAATCAAATCATGAATCATGAATTGAATCATGAATCATGAATTGAATCATGAATCATAATTCATGAATTGAATCATGAATCATGAATTGAATCATGAATCATGAATCATGAATTAAATCATGAATCATGAATCATGAATTGAATCATGAATCATGAATCATGAACTGAATCATGAATCATGAATCATGATTTGAATCATGAGTCATGAATCATGAATCATAAATTGAATCATGAACCATGAATCATGAATTGAATCATGAATTGAAACATGAATCATGACTTGAATCATGAATCATGAATTGAATCATGAATCATGAATCATGAATTCAATCATGAATCATGAATCATGAATTCAATCATGAATCATGAATCGAATCATGAATCATGAATCATGAATTCAATCATGAATCATGAATTCAATCATGAATTGAATCATGAATCATGAACTGAATCATGAATCATGAATTATTAATCATGAATTGAATCATGAATCATGAATTCAATCATGAATCATGAATCGAATCATGAATCATGAATCATGAATTGAATCATGAATCATGAATTCAATCATGAATTGAATCATCAATCATGAATCATGAACTGAATCATGAATCGAATTATGAATCATGAATTGAATCATGAATCATGAATCATGAACTGAATCATGAATCGAATTATGAATCATGAATTGAATCATGAATCATGAATCAAGAATCATGAATCATGAATTGAATCATGAATCATGAATTGAATCATGAATCATTAATCATGAATTGAATCATGAATCATGAATTATTAATCGAATCATGAATCATGAATCAAGAATCATGAATCGAATTATGAATCATGAATTGAATCATGAATCATGAATTCAATCAAGAATCATGAATCGAATCATGAATCAAGAATCATGAATCAAATCATGAATCATGAATTGAATCATGAATCATGAATTGAATCATGAATCATAATTCATGAATTGAATCATGAATCATGAATTGAATCATGAATCATGAATCATGAATTAAATCATGAATCATGAATCATGAATTGAATCATGAATCATGAATCATGAACTGAATCATGAATCATGAATCATGATTTGAATCATGAGTCATGAATCATGAATCATAAATTGAATCATGAATCATGAATCATGAATTGAATCATGAATTGAAACATGAATCATGACTTGAATCATGAATCATGAATTGAATCATGAATCATGAATCATGAATTCAATCATGAATCATGAATCGAATCATGAATCATGAATTCAATCATGAATCATGAATCATGAATTCAATCATGAATCATGAATCGAATCATGAATCATGAATCATGAATTCAATCATGAATCATGAATTCAATCATGAATTGAATCATGAATCATGAACTGAATCATGAATCATGAATTATTAATCATGAATTGAATCATGAATCATGAATTCAATCATGAATCATGAATCGAATCATGAATCATGAATCATGAATTGAATCATGAATCATGAATTCAATCATGAATTGAATCATGAATCATGAATCATGAACTGAATCATGAATCGAATTATGAATCATGAATTGAATCATGAATCATGAATCATGAACTGAATCATGAATCGAATTATGAATCATGAATTGAATCATGAATCATGAATCAAGAATCATGAATCATGAATTGAATCATGAATCATGAATTGAATCATGAATCATTAATCATGAATTGAATCATGAATCACGAATCATGAATCGAATCATGAATCATTAATTGAATCATGAATCATGAATCATGAATTATAAATTATGAATTAAATCATGAATCATGAATTATGAATCATGAATTTAATCATGAATTAAATCATGAATCATGAATAGAATCATGAATTATGAATCATGAATCATAAATTGAATCATGAATCATGAATTGAATCATTAATCATGAATCTTGAATTGAATCATGAATCATGAATTGAATCAGGATTCGAATCATAAATTAAATCATGAATCTTGAATTGAATCATGAATCATGAACTGAATCATGAATTATGAATCATGAATTGAATTATGAATCATGAATTGAATTATGAATCATGAATCATGAATTCAATCATGAATCATGAATCATAAATCGAATCATGAATCATGAATCATGAATTGAATCATGAATTGAATCATGAATCATGAATTGAATCATGAATTATGTATTGAATCATAAATCATGAATCATGAATTATAAATTATGAATTGAATTATGAATCATGAATTATGAATCATGTATTGAATCATGAATCATGAATCATGAATTGAATCATGAATCATGAATCATGAATCTTGAATTGAATCATGAATCATGAATCATGAATCGAATCATGAATCATGAATCAAGAATCATGAATCGAATCATGAATCATGAATCAAGAATCATGAATCGAATCATGAATCATGAAGTGAATCATGAATCATGAATCATTAATTGAATCATGAATCATGAATCATGAATTGAATCATGAATTGAAACTTGAATCATGACTTGAATCATGAATCATGAATCATGAATCATGAATTGAATCATGATTTGAATCATGAATCATGAATTGAATCATGAATCATGAATTGAATCATGAATCGAATCATGAATCATGAATCGAATCATGAATCATGAATTCAATCATGAATCATGAATCATGAATTGAATCATGAATCATAAATTGAATCATGAATCATGAATCATGAATCGAATCATGAATCATGAATTCAATCTTGAATCATGAATCATGAATTCAATCATGAATCATGAATTGAATCATGAATCATGATTTGAATCATGAATCTTGATTTGAATCATGAATCATGAATAATGAATCGAATCATGAATCATGAATCAAGAATCATGAATCGAATCATGAATCATGAATTGAATCATGAATCATGAATCATGAATTGAATCATGAAGTGAATCATGAATCATGAATCATTAATTGAATCATGAGTCATGAATCATGAATTGAATCATGAATTGAAACATGAATCATGACTTGAATCATGAATCATGAATCATGAATCATGAATTGAATCATGATTTGTATCATGAATCATGAATTGAATCATGAATCATGAATTGAATCATGAATCGAATCATGAATCATGAATTCAATCATGAATCATGAATCATGAATTGAATCATGAATCATGAATCATAAATTAAATCATGAATCATGAATCGAATCATGAATCATGAATTCAATCTTGAATCATGAATCATGAATTCAATCATGAATCATGAATAATGAATTGAATCATGAATCATGATTTGAATCATGAATCATGAATCATGAATTCAATCATGAATCATGAATCGAATCATGAATCATGAATTTAATCATGAATCAAGAATTTAATCATGAATCAGTAATTCAATCATGAATTGAATCATGAATCTGAATTGAATCATGAATCATGAACTGAATCATGAATCATGAATTATTAATCATGAATTGAATCATGAATCATGAATTGAATTATGAATCATGAATCATGAATTCAGTCATGAATCATGAATCGAATCATGAATCATGAATCATAAATTGAATCATTAATTAAATCATGAATCATGAATTGAATCATGAATCATGAATTATTAATCGAATCATGAATCAAGAATCATGAATCGAATTATGAATTATGAATTGAATCATGAATCATGAATCATGAATTCAATCAAGAATCATGAATCAAATCATGAATCAAGAATCATGAATCGAATCATGAATCATGAATTGAATCTCGAATCATGATTTGAATCATGAGTCATGAATCATGAATTGAATCATGAATCATGAATCATGAATTGAATCATGAATCATGAATTGAATCATGAATCATGAATCATGAATCATGATTTGAATCATGAATCATGAATCATGAATCATAAATTGAATCATGAATCATGAATCATGAATTGAATCATGAATTGAAACATGAATCATGACTTGAATCATGAATCATGAATTGAATCATGAATCATGATTTGAATCATGAATCATGAATTGAATCATGAATCATGAATCATGAATTCAATCATGAATCATGAATCATTAATCATGAATTGAATCATGAATCACGAATCATGAATCGAATCATGAATCATTTATTGAATCATAAATCATGAATCGAATCATGAATCATGAATTGAATCATGAATCATGAATCATGAATTGAATCATGAAGTGAATCATGAATCATGAATCATTAATTGAATCATGAGTCATGAATCATGAATTGAATCATGAATTGAAACATGAATCATGACTTGAATCATGAATCATGAATCATGAATCATGAATTGAATCATGATTTGTATCATGAATCATGAATTGAATCATAAATCATGAATTGAATCATGAATCGAATCATGAATCATGAATTCAATCATGAATCATGAATCATGAATTGAATCATGAATCATGAATCATAAATTAAATCATGAATCATGAATCGAATCATGAATCATGAATTCAATCTTGAATCATGAATCATGAATTCAATCATGAATCATGAATAATGAATTGAATCATGAATCATGATTTGAATCATGAATCATGAATCATGAATTCAATCATGAATCATGAATCGAATCATGAATCATGAATTTAATCATGAATCAAGAATTTAATCATGAATCAGTAATTCAATAATGAATTAAATTATGAATCTGAATTCAATCATGAATTGAATCATGAATCATGAACTGAATCATGAATCATGAATTATTAATCATGAATTGAATCATGAATCATGAATCATAAATTAAATCATGAATCATGAATCGAATCATGAATCATGAATTCAATCTTGAATCATGAATCATGAATTCAATCATGAATCATGAATAATGAATTGAATCATGAATCATGATTTGAATCATGAATCATGAATCATGAATTCAATCATGAATCATGAATCGAATCATGAATCATGAATTTAATCATGAATCAAGAATTTAATCATGAATCAGTAATTCAATCATGAATTGAATCATGAATCTGAATTCAATCATGAATTGAATCATGAATCATGAACTGAATCATGAATCATGAATTATTAATCATGAATTGAATCATGAATCATGAATTGAATTATGAATCATGAATCATGAATTCAGTCATGAATCATGAATCGAATCATGAATCATGAATCATAAATTGAATCATTAATTAAATCATGAATCATGAATTGAATCATGAATCATGAATTATTAATCGAATCATGAATCATGAATCAAGAATCATGAATCGAATTATGAATTATGAATTGAATCATGAATCATGAATCATGAATTCAATCAAGAATCATGAATCGAATCATGAATCAAGAATCATGAATCGAATCATGAATCATGATTTGAATCATGAGTCATGAATCATGAATTGAATCATGAATCATGAATCATGAATTAAATCATGAATCATGAATTGAATCATGAATCATGAATCATGAATCATGATTTGAATCATGAATCATGAATCATGAATCATAAATTGAATCATGAATCATGAATCATGAATTGAATCATGAATTGAAACATGAATCATGACTTGAATCATGAATCATGAATTGAATCATGAATCATGATTTGAATCATGAATCATGAATTGAATCATGAATCATGAATCAAATCATGAATCATGAATCATGAATTCAATCATGAATCATGAATCATTAATCATGAATTGAATCATGAATCACGAATCATGAATCGAATCATGAATCATTTATTGAATCATGAATCATGAATTATAAATTATGAATTAAATCATGAATCATGAATTATGAATCATGAATTTAATCATGAATTAAATCATGAATCATGAATAGAATCATGAATTATGAATCATGAATCATAAATTAAATCATGAATCATGAATTGAATAATTAATCATGAATCTTGAATTGAATCATGAATCATGAATTGAATAAGGATTCGAATCATAAATTGAATAATGAATCTTGAATTGAATCATGAATCATGAACTGAATCATGAATTATAAATTATGAATCATAAATTGAATCATGAATCATGAATTGAATTATGAATCATGAATCATGAATTCAATCATGAATCATGAATCATGAATCGAATCATGAATCATGAATCATGAATTGAATTATGAATCATGAATCATGAATTCAATCATGAATCATGAATCATGAATCGAATCATGAATCATGAATCATGAATTGAATCATGAATTGAATCATGAATCATGAATTTAATCATGAATCATGTATTAAATCATAAATCATGATTTGAATCATGAATCATGAATCATGAATTCAATCATGAATCATGAATCGAATCATAAATCATGAATTTAATCATGAATCATGAATTCAATCATGAATTGAATCATGAATCTGAATTCAATCATGAATTGAATCATAATTCATGAATTATGAACTGAATCATGAATCATGAATTATTAATCATGAATTGAATCATGAATCATGAATTAAATTATGAATCATGAATCATGAATTCAGTCATGAATCATGAATCGAATCATGAATCATGAATCATAAATTGAATCATTAATTAAAACATAATTCATGAATTGAATCATGAATCATGAATTATTAATCGAATCATGAATCATGAATCAAGAATCATGAATCGAATTATGAATCATGAATTGAATCATGAATCATGAATTCAATCAAGAATCATGAATCGAATCATGAATCAAGAATCATGAATCAAATCATGAATCATGAATTGAATCATGAATCATGAATTGAATCATGAATCATAATTCATGAATTGAATCATGAATCATGAATTGAATCATGAATCATGAATCATGAATTGAATCATGACTCATGAATCATGAATTGAATCATGAATCATGAATTAAATCATGAATCATGAATCATGAATCATGAATCATGAATTGAATCATGAATCATGAATCATGAATCATGAATCATGATTTGAATCATGAGTCATGAATCATGAATCATAAATTGAATCATGAATCATGAATCATGAATTGAATCATGAATTGAAACATGAATCATGACTTGAATCATGAATCATGAATCGAATCATGAATCATGAATCATGAATTCAATCATGAATCATGAATCGAATCATGAATCATGAATTCAATCATGAATCATGAATTCAATCATGAATCATGAATTCAATCATGAATTGAATCATGAATCATGAACTGAATCATGAATCATGAATTATTAATCATGAATTGAATCATGAATCATGAATTCAATCATGAATCAAGAATCGAATCATGAATCATGAATCATGAATTGAATCATGAATCATGAATTCAATCATGAATTGAATCATGAATCATGAATCATGAACTGATTCATGAATCGAATTATGAATCATGAATTGAATCATGAATCGAATTATGAATCATGAATTGAATCATGAATCATGAATCAAGAATCATGAATCATGAATTGAATCATGAATCATTAATCATGAATTGAATCATGAATCACGAATCATGAATCGAATCATGAATCATTAATTGAATCATGAATCATGAATCATGAATTATAAATTATGAATTAAATCATGAATCATGAATTATGAATCATGAATTTAATCATGAATTAAATCATGAATCATGAATCATGAATAGAATCATGAATTATGAATCATGAATTATGAATCATAAATTGAATCATGAATCATGAATTGAATCATTAATCATGAATCTTGAATTGAATCATGAATCATGAATTGAATCAGGATTCGAATCATAAATTAAATCATGAATCTTGAATTGAATCATGAATCATGAACTGAATCATGAATTATGAATCATGAATTGAATTATGAATCATGAATTGAATTATGAATCATGAATCATGAATTCAATCATGAATGATGAATCATGAATCGAATCATGAATCATGAATCATGAATCGAATCATGAATTGAATCATGAATCATGAATTGAATCATGAATTATGTATTGAATCATAAATCATGAATCATGAATTATAAATTATGAATTGAATCATGAATCATGAATTATGAATCATGTATTGAATCATGAATCATGAATCATGAATTGAATCATGAATCATGAATCATGAATCTTGAATTGAATCATGAATCATGAATCATGAATCGAATCATGAATCATGAATCAAGAATCATGAATCGAATCATGAATCATGAATTGAATCATGAATCATGAATCGAATCATGAATCATGAATCATGAAGTGAATCATGAATCATGAATCATTAATTGAATCATGAATCATGAATCATGAATTGAATCATGAATGGAAACATGAATCATGACTTGAATCATGAATCATGAATCATGAATCATGAATTGAATCATGATTTGAATCATGAATCATGAATTGAATCATGAATCATGAATTGAATCATGAATCATGAATCGAATCATGAATCATGAATCGAATCATGAATCATGAATTCAATCATGAATCATGAATTGAATTATAAATTATGAATTTAATCATGAATCATGAATTCAATCATGAATTGAATCATGAATCTGAATTCAATCATGAATTGAATCATGAATCATGAATCATGAACTGAATCATGAATCATGAATTATTAATCATGAATTGAAATATGAATCATGAATTGAATCATGAATCATGAATCAAGAATCATGAATCATGAATTCAATCATGAATCATGAATCGAATCATGAATCATTAATTGAATCATGAATCATGAATCATGAATTATAAATTATGAATTAAATCATGAATCATGAATTATGAATCATGAATTTAATCATGAATTAAATCATGAATCATGAATCATGAATTATGAATCATGAATCATGAATCATAAATTTAATCATGAATCATGAATTGAATCATTAATCATGAATCTTGAATTGAATCATGAATCATGAATTGAATCAGGATTCGAATCATAAATTAAATCATGAATCTTGAATTGAATCATTAATCATGAACTGAATCATGAATTATGAATCATGAATTGAATTATGAATCATGAATTGAATTATGAATCATGAATCATGAATTCAATCATGAATCATGAATCATGAATCGAATCATGAATTGAATCTTGAATTGAATCATGAATCATGAATTGAATCATGAATTATGTATTGAATCATAAATCATGAATCATGAATTATAAATTATGAATTGAATCATGAATCATGAATTATGAATCATGTATTGAATCATGAATCATGAATTGAATCATGAATCATGAATCATGAATCTTGAATTGAATCATGAATCATGAATCCTGAATCGAATCATGAATCATGAATCAATAATCATGAATTGAATCATGAATCATGAATTGAATCATGAATCATGAATCGAATCATGAATCATGAAGTGAATCATGAATCATGAATCATTAATTGAATCATGAATCATGAATCATGAATTGAATCATGAATTGAAACATGAATCATGACTTGAATCATGAATCATGAATCATGAATCATGAATTGAATCATGATTTGAATCATGAATCATGAATTGAATCATGAATCATGAATTCAATCATGAATCATGAATCGAATCATGAATAATGAATCGAATCATGAATCATGAATTCAATCATGAATCATGAATCATGAATTAAATCATGAATCATGAATCATAAATTGAATCATGAATCATGAATCATGAATTCAATCTTGAATCATGAATCGTGAATTCAATCATGAATCATGAATTGAATCATGAATCATGATTTGAATCATGAATCATGAATCATGAATTCAATCATGAATCATGAATCGAATCATAAATCATGAATTTAATCATGAATCATGAATTCAATCATGAATTGAATCATGAATCTGAATTCAATCATGAATTGAATCATGAATCATGAATCATGAACTGAATCATGAATCATGAATTATTAATCATGAATTGAATCATGAATCATGAATTAAATTATGAATCATGAATCATGAATTCAGTCATGAATCGTGATTCGAATCATGAATCATGAATCATAAATTGAATCATTAATTAAAACATAATTCATGAATTGAATCATGAATCATGAATTATTAATCGAATCATGAATCATGAATCAAGAATCATGAATCGAATTATGAATCATGAATTGAATCATGAATCATGAATTCAATCAAGAATCATGAACCGAATCATGAATCAAGAATCATGAATCAAATCATGAATCATGAATCATGAATTGAACATGAATCATAATTCATGAATTGAATCATGAATCATGAATTGAATCATGAATCATGAATCATGAATTGAATCATGAATCATGAATCATGAATGGAATCATGAATCATGAATCATGAATTGAATCATGAATCATGAATCATGAATTGAATCATGAATCATGAATCATAAATTGAATCATGAATCATGAATCATGAATTGAATCATGAATTGAAACATGAATCATGACTTGAATCATGAATCATGAATTGAATCATGAATCATGAATCATGAATTCAATCATGAATCATGAATCGAATCATGAATCATGAATCATGAATTCAATCATGAATCATGAATCGAATCATGAATCATGAATCATGAATTCAATCATGAATCATGAATTCAATCATGAATTGAATCATCAATCATGAACTGAATCATGAATCATGAATTATTAATCATGAATTGAATCATGAATCATGAATTCAATCATGAATCATGAATCGAATCATGAATCATGAATCATGAATTGAATCATGAATCATGAATTCAATCATGAATTGAATCATGAATCATGAACTGAATCATGAATCGAATTATGAATCATGAATTGAATCATGAATCATGAATCATGAACTGAATCATGAATCGAATTATGAATCATGAATTGAATCATGAATCATGAATCAAGAATCATGAATCATGAATTGAATCATGAATCATGAATTGAATCATGAATCATTAATCATGAATTGAATCATGAATCACGAATCATGAATCTTGAATTGAATCATGAATCATGAATCATGAATCGAATCATGAATCATGAATCATGAAGTGAATCATGAATCATGAATCATGAATTGAATCATGAATTGAATCATGAATTGAAACATGAATCATGACTTGAATCATGAATCATGAATCATGAATCATGAATTGAATCATGAATCATGAATCATGAATCGAATCATGAATCATGAATCATGAAGTGAATCATGAATCATGAATCATTAATTGAATCATGAATTGAATCATGAATTGAAACATGAATCATGACTTGAATCATGAATCATGAATCATGAATTGAATCATGATTTGAATCATGAATCATGAATTGAATCATGAATCATGAATCGAATCATGAATCATGAATCGAATCATGAATCACGAATTCAATCATGAATCATGAATCATGAATTGAATCATGAATCATGAATCATAAATTGAATCATGAATCATGAATTTTATCATGAATCATGAATCATGAATCATGAATCGAATCATGAATCATGAATTCAATCTTGAATCATGAATCATGAATTCAATCATGAATCATGAATCATGAATTCAATCATGAATCATGATTTGAATCATGAATCATGAATCATGAATTCAATCATGAATCATGAATCGAATCATGAATCATGAATTGAATCATGAATCATGAATTCAATCATGAATTGAATCATGAATCTGAATTCAATCATGAATTGAATCATGAATCATGAATCATGAACTGAATCATGAATCATGAATTATTAATCATGAATTGAATCATGAATCATGAATTAAATTATGAATCATGAATCATGAATTCAGTCATGAATCATGAATCGAATCATGAATCATGAATCATAAATTGAATCATTAATTAAAACATGAATCATGAATTGAATCATAAATCATGAATTATTAATCGAATCATGAATCATGAATCAAGAATCATGAATCGAATTATGAATCATGAATTGAATCATGAATCATGAATTCAATCAAGAATCATGAATCGAATCATGAATCAAGAATCATGAATCGAATCATGAATCATGAATTGAATCATGAATCATGAATTGAATCATGAATCATGAATTGAATCATGAATCATGAATTGAATCATGAATCATGATTCATGAATTGAATCATGAATCATGAATTGAATCATGAATCATGAATTGAATCATGAATCATGAATCATGAATCATGATTTGAATCATGAGTCATGAATCATGAATCATAAATTGAATCATGAATCATGAATCATGAATTGAATCATGAATTGAAACATGAATCATGACTTGAATCATGAATCATGAATTGAATCATGATTTGAATCATGAATCATGAATTGAATCATGAATCATGAATCGAATCATGAATCATGAATCATGAATTCAATCATGAATCATGAATCATTAATCATGAATTGAATTACGAATCATGAATCGAATCATGAATCATTAATTGAATCATGAATCATGAATTGAATCATGAATCATGAATTATAAATTATGAATTAAATCATGAATCATAAATCATGAATCATGAATCATGAATAGAATCATGAATTATGAATCACGAATCATAAATTGAATCATGAATCATGAATTGAATCATTAATCATGAATCTTGAATTGAATCATGAATCATGAATTGAATAAGGATTCGCATCATAAATTGAATCATGAATCTTGAATTGAATCATGAATCATGAACTGAATCATGAATTATAAATTATGAATCATGAATTGAATCATGAATCATGAATTGAATTATGAATCATGAATCATGAATTCAATCATGAATCATGAATCAAGAATCATGAATCGAATTATGAATCATGAATTGAATCATGAATCATGAATTCAATCAAGAATCATGAATCGAATCATGAATCAAGAATCATGAATCGAATCATGAATCATGAATTGAATCATGAATCATGAATTGAATCATGAATCATGAATTGAATCATGAATCATGAATCATGAATTGAATCATGAATCATAATTCATGAATTGAATCATGAATCATGAATTGAATCATGAATCATGAATCATGAATCATGATTTGAATCATGAGTCATGAATCATGAATCATAAATTGAATCATGAATCATGAATCATGAATTGAATCATGAATTGAAACATGAATCATGACTTGAATCATGAATCATGAATTGAATCATGATTTGAATCATGAATCATGAATTGAATCATGAATCATGAATCGAATCATGAATCATGAATTCAATCATGAATCATGAATCATTAATCATGAATTGAATCATGAATCATGAATTGAATCATGAATCATGAATCATGAATTGAATCATGAATCATAATTCATGAATTGAATCATGAATCATGAATTGAATCATGAATCATGAATTGAATCATGAATCATGAATCATGAATCATGATTTGAATCATGAGTCATGAATCATGAATCATAAATTGAATCATGAATCATGAATCATGAATTGAATCATGAATTGAAACATGAATCATGACTTGAATCATGAATCATGAATTGAATCATGATTTGAATCATGAATCATGAATTGAATCATGAATCATGAATTATAAATTATGAATTAAATCATGAATCATAAATCATGAATCATGAATCATGAATAGAATCATGAATTATGAATCACGAATCATAAATTGAATCATGAATCATGAATTGAATCATTAATCATGAATCTTGAATTGAATCATGAATCATGAATTGAATAAGGATTCGCATCATAAATTGAATCATGAATCTTGAATTGAATCATGAATCATGAACTGAATCATGAATTATAAATTATGAATCATGAATTGAATCATGAATCATGAATTGAATTATGAATCATGAATCATGAATTCAATCATGAATCGAATCATAAATCATGAATCATGAATTATAAATTATGAATTGAATCACGAATCATGAATTATGAATCATGAATTGATTCATGAATCATGAATCATCAATTGAATCATCAATTGAATCATGAATCATGAATAGAATCATGAATCATGAATCATGAATCATGAATTGAATCTTCAATCATGAATCATGAATCTTGAATTGAATCATGAATCATGAATCAAGAATCATGAATCATGAATCATCAATTGAATCATGAATCATGAATTATTAATTGAATCATGAATCATGAATCATGAATTGAATCATTAATTGAAACATGAATCATGAATCATGAATTCAATCATGAATCATAAATTGAATCATGAATCATGATTTGAATCATGAATCATGAATTGAATTATGAATCATGAATCATGAATTGAATCATGAATCATGAATCGAATCATGAATCATGAATTATGAATTGAATCATGAATTGAATCATGAATCATGTATTGAATCATAAATCATGAATCATGAATCATGAATTATAAATTATGAATTGAATCATGAATCATAAATTATGAATCATGAAATGAATCATGAATCATGAATCATCAATTGAATCATGAATTGAATCATGAATCATGAATCATAAATTGAATCATGAATCATGAATCATGAATCATGAATTGAATCATGAATCGAATCATGAATCATGAATTCAATCATGAATCATGAATCATGAATCATGAATTCAATCATGAATCATGAATCATGAATTGAATCATGAATTGAATCATGAATCATGAATCATGAATCGAATCATGAATCATGAATCATGAATTGAATCATTAATTAAATCATGAATCATGAATCATGATTTGAATCATGAATCATGAATTGAATCATGAATCATGAATCATGAATCATGAATTGAATAATGAATCATTATTTATGAATTAAATCATGAATCATGAATCATGAATCAAATCATGAATCATGAATTGAATCATTAATTAAATCATGAATCATGAATTGAATCATGAATCATGAATCATGAATTGAATAATGAATCATTATTTATGAATTAAATCATGAATCATGAATCGAATCATGAATCATGAATCATGAATTGAATCATTAATTAAATCATGAATCATGAATTGAATCATGAATCATGAATCATAAATCAAATCATGAATCATGAATTGAATCAGGATTCGAATCATAAATTGAATCATGAATCTTGAATTG
The DNA here is from genome assembly GCF_038048845.1 of Mixophyes fleayi. Classification (NCBI taxonomy): domain Eukaryota; kingdom Metazoa; phylum Chordata; class Amphibia; order Anura; family Limnodynastidae; genus Mixophyes; species Mixophyes fleayi. Next base: position 991,174 of record NW_027447882.1, on the reverse strand, counting down.
AATCCTGAATCATGAACTGAATCATGAATTATGAATTATGAATCATGAACTGAATCATGAATCATGAATTGAATCATGAATCATGAATCATGAATTGAATCATGAATCATGAATTGAATCATGAATCATGAATCGAATCATGAATCATGAATCATGAATTGAATCATGAATCATGAATCATGAATTGAATCATGAATTGAATCATGAATCATGAATCATGAACTGAATCATGAATCATGAATTATGAATCATGAATTGAATCATGAATTGAATTATGAATCATGAATCATGAGTTCAATCATGAATCATGAATCGAATCATTAATTAAATCATGAATCATGAATTGAATCATGAATTGAATCATGAATCATGAACTGAATCATGAATTATGAATCATGAATCATGAATTGAATCATGAATCATGAATCGAATCATGAATCATGAATTGAATCATTAATTAAATCATGAATCATGAATTGAATCATGTATCATGGATCATGAATCATGAATAATGAATCATGGATCATGAATCATGAATCATGAATTATAAATTATGAATTGAATTATGAATCATAAATCATGAATTGAATCATGAATCATGAATTATGAATCGAATCATGAATCATGAATCGAATTATGAATCATGAATCATGAATTGAATCATTAATTAAATCATGAATCATGAATCATGAATAGAATCATGAATCATGAATCATGAATTGAATCATGAATCATGAATTATGAATCGAATCATGCATCATGAATCAAGAATCATGAATCTAATTATGAATCATGAATTGAATCATGAATCATGAATTGAATCAAGAATCATGAATCGAATCATGAATCAAGAATCATGAATCGAATCATGAATCATGAATTGAATCATGAATCATGAATTAAATCATGAATCATGAATCATGAATTGAATCATGAATCATGAATCATAAATCGAATCATGAATCATGAATCAAGAATCATGAATCGAATCATGAATCATGAATTGAATCATGAATCATGAATCATGAATTGAATCATGAATTGAATCATGAATCATGAATCATAAATTGAATCATGAATCATGAATCATGAATCATGAATTGAATCATGAATCATGAATCGAATCATGAATCATGAATCATGAATTCAATCATGAATCATGAATCATGAATTGAATCATGAATTGAATCATGAATCATGAATCATGAACTGAATCATGAATCATGAATCATGAATTGAATCATGAATCATGAATTATGAATCATGAATTGAATCATGAATCATAAATTGAATTATGAATCATGAATCATGAATCATGAATTCAATCATGAATCATGAATCATGAATCGAATCATGAATCATGAATTGAATAAGGATTCGCATCATAAATTGAATCATGAATCTTGAATTGAATCATGAATCATGAACTGAATCATGAATTATAAATTATGAATCATGAATTGAATCATGAATCATGAATTGAATTATGAATCATGAATCATGAATTCAATCACGAATCGAATCATAAATCATGAATCATGAATTATAAATTATGAATTGAATCATGAATCATGAATTATGAATCATGAATTGATTCATGAATCATGAATCATCAATTGAATCATCAATTGAAATATTGAATCATGAATAGAATCATGAATCATGAATCATGAATCATGAATTGAATCTTCAATCATGAATCATGAATCTTGAATTGAATCATGAATCATGAATCAAGAATCATGAATCATGAATCATCAATTGAATCATGAATCATGAATTATTAATTGAATCATGAATCATGAATCATGAATTGAATCATTAATTGAAACATGAATCATGAATCATGAATTCAATCATGAATCATAAATTGAATCATGAATCATGATTTGAATCATGAATCATGAATTGAATTATGAATCATGAATCATGAATTGAATCATGAATCATGAATCGAATCATGAATCATGAATTATGAATTGAATCATGAATTGAATCATGAATCATGTATTGAATCATAAATCATGAATCATGAATCATGAATTATAAATTATGAATTGAATCATGAATCATAAATTATGAATCATGAAATGAATCATGAATCATGAATCATCAATTGAATCATGAATTGAATCATGAATCATGAATCATAAATTGAATCATGAATCATGAATCATGAATCATGAATTGAATCATGAATCATGAATCGAATCATGAATCATGAATTCAATCATGAATCATGAATCATGAATCATGAATTCAATCATGAATCATGAATCATGAATTGAATCATGAATTGAATCATGAATCATGAATCATGAATCGAATCATGAATCATGAATCATGAATTGAATCATTAATTAAATCATGAATCATGAATCATGATTTGAATCATGAATCATGAATTGAATCATGAATCATGAATCATGAATCATGAATTGAATAATGAATCATTATTTATGAATTAAATCATGAATCATGAATCATGAATCAAATCATGAATCATGAATCATGAATTGAATCATTAATTAAATCATGAATCATGAATTGAATCATGAATCATGAATTGAATAATGAATCATTATTTATGAATTAAATCATGAATCATGAATCATGAATCGAATCATGAATCATGAATCATGAATTGAATCATTAATTAAATCATGAATCATGAATTGAATAATGAATCATGAATCATAAATCAAATCATGAATCATGAATTGAATCAGGATTCGAATCATAAATTGAATCAGGAATCTTGAATTGAATCCTGAATCATGAACTGAATCATGAATTATGAATTATGAATCATGAACTGAATCATGAATCATGAATTGAATCATGAATCATGAATCATGAATTGAATCATGAATCATGAATTGAATCATGAATCATGAATCGAATCATGAATCATGAATCATGAATTGAATCATGAATCATGAATCATGAATTGAATCATGAATTGAATCATGAATCATGAATCATGAACTGAATCATGAATCATGAATTATGAATCATGAATTGAATCATGAATTGAATTATAAATCATGAATCATGAATTCAATCATGAATCATGAATCGAATCATTAATTAAATCATGAATCATGAATTGAATCATGAATTGAATCATGAATCATGAACTGAATCATGAATTATGAATCATGAATCATGAATTGAATCATGAATCATGAATCGAATCATGAATCATGAATTGAATCATTAATTAAATCATGAATCATGAATTGAATCATGTATCATGGATCATGAATCATGAATAATGAATCATGGATCATGAATCATGAATCATGAATTATAAATTATGAATTGAATTATGAATCATGAATCATGAATTGAATCATGAATCATGAATTATGAATCGAATCATGAATCATGAATCGAATTATGAATCATGAATCATGAATTGAATCATTAATTAAATCATGAATCATGAATCATGAATAGAATCATGAATCATGAATCATGAATTGAATCATGAATCATGAATTATGAATCGAATCATGCATCATGAATCAAGAATCATGAATCTAATTATGAATCATGAATTGAATCATGAATCATGAATCATGAATTGAATCAAGAATCATGAATCGAATCATGAATCAAGAATCATGAATCGAATCATGAATCATGAATTGAATCATGAATCATGAATTAAATCATGAATCATGAATCATGAATTGAATCATGAATCATGAATCATAAATCGAATCATGAATCATGAATCAAGAATCATGAATCGAATCATGAATCATGAATTGAATCATGAATCATGAATCATGAATTGAATCATGAATTGAATCATGAATCATGAATCATAAATTGAATCATGAATCATGAATCATGAATCATGAATTGAATCATGAATCATGAATCGAATCATGAATCATGAATCATGAATTCAATCATGAATCATGAATCATGAATTGAATCATGAATTGAATCATGAATCATGAATCATGAACTGAATCATGAATCATGAATTATGAATCATGAATTGAATCATGAATCATAAATTGAATTATGAATCATGAATCATGAATCATGAATTCAATCATGAATCATGAATCATGAATCGAATCATGAATCATGAATCATGAATTGAATCATTAATTAAATCATGAATCATTTATTGAATCATGAATCATGAATTGAATCATGAATCATGATTTGAATCATGAATCATTAATTGAATAATGAATCATTAATTATGAATTGAATCATGAATCATGAATCATGAATCATGAATTGAATCATGAATCATGAATCATATATCAAATCATGAATCATGAATTGAATCAGGATTCGAATCATAAATTGAATCATGAATCTTGAATTGAATCCTGAATCATGAACTGAATCATAAATTTAGAATCATGAATCATGAATTGAATCTTGAATCATGAATCATGAATCATGAATCTTGAATTGAATCATGAATCATGAATTGAATCATGAATCATGAATCATGAATCAAGAATCATGAATCATGAATCATGAATTGAATCATGAATCATGAATCAAGAATCATAAATCATGAATTGAATCATGAATCATGAATCATGAATCATTAATTGAATCATGAATCATGAATCATGAATTGAATCATGAATTGAAACATGAATCATGAATCATGAATTCAATCCAGAATCATGAACTGAATCATGAATCATGATTTGAATCATGAATCATGAATTTAATTATGAATCATGAATCATGAATTGAATCATGAATCATGAATCATGAATCGAATCATGAATCATGAATTATGAATTGAATCATGAATTGAATCATCAATCATGAATTGAATCATGAATCATGTATTGAATCATAAATCATGAATCATGAATCATGAATTATAAATTATGAATTGAATCATGAATCATCAATTATCAATCATGAATTGAATCATGAATCATGAATCATCAATTGAATCATGAATTGAATCATGAATCATGAATCATAAATTGAATCATGAATCATGAATTGAATCATGAATCATGAATCGAATCATGAATCATTAATCATGAATTCAATCATGAATCATGAATCATGAATTGAATCATGAATTGAATCATGAATCATGAATCATGAACTGAATCATGAATCATGAATTATGAATCATGAATTGAATCATGAATCATAAATTGAATTATGAATCATAAATCATGAATTCAATCATGAATAATGAATCATGAATCGAATCATGAATCATGATTTGAATCATGAATCATGAATTGAATCATGAATCATGAATCATTAATTGAATCATGAATTGAATCATGAATCATGAATCATGAATTGAATCATGAATCATGATTTGAATCATGAATCATGAATTGAATCATGAATCATGAATCGTAAATTCAAATCATGAATCATGAATTGAATCAGGATTCGAATCATAAATTGAATCATGAATCTTGAATTGAATCCTGAATCATGAACTGAATCATGAATTATAAATTATGAATCATGAATTGAATCATGAATCATGAATCATGAATTCAATCATGAATCATGAATTGAATCATGAATCATGAATCGAATCATGAATCATGAATCATGAATTGAATCATGAATCATGAATCATGAATTGAATCATGAATTGAATCATGAATCATGAATCATGAACTGAATCATGAATCATGAATTATGAATCATGAATTGAATCATGAATCATGAATTGAATTATGAATCATGAATCATGAATTCAATCATGAATCATGAATCGAATTATTAATTAAATCATGAATCATGAATCATGAAATGAATCATGAATTGAATCATGAATCATGAACTGAATCATGAATTATGAATCATGAATCATGAATTGAATCATGAATCATGAATCGAATCATGAATCATGAATCATTAATTGAATCATTAATTGAATCATGAATCATGAATTGAATCATGAATCATGAATCGAATCATGAATCATGAATCATGAATTGAATCATGAATCATGAATCATGAATTGAATCATGAATTGAATCATGAATCATGAATCATGAACTGAATCATGAATCATGAATTATGAATCATGAATTGAATCATGAATTGAATTATGAATCATGAATCATGAATTCAATCATGAATCATGAATCGAATCATTAATTAAATCATGAATCATGAATTGAATCATGAATTGAATCATGAATCATGAACTGAATCATGCATTATGAATCATGAATCATGAATTGAATCATGAATCATGAATCGAATCATGAATCATGAATTGAATCATTAATTAAATCATGAATCATGAATTGAATCATGTATAATGGATCATGAATCATGAATAATGAATCATGGATCATGAATCATGAATCATGAATTATAAATTATGAATTGAATTATGAATCATGAATCATGAATTGAATCATGAATCATGAATTATGAATCGAATCATGAATCATGAATCGAATTATGAATCATGAATCATGAATTGAATCATAAATCATGAATTATGAATCGAATCATGCATCATGAATCAAGAATCATGAATCTAATTATGAATCATGAATTGAAACATGAATCATGAATCATGAATTATGAATCATGAATTGAATCAAGAATCATGAATCGAATCATGAATCAAGAATCATGAATCGAATCATGAATCATGAATTGAATCATGACTCATGAATTGAATCTTGAATCATGAATCATGAATTGAATTATGAATCATGAATCATAAATTGAATCATGAATCATGAATCAAGAATCATGAATCGAATCATGAATCATGAATTGAATCATGAATCATGAATCATGAATTGAATCATGAATTGAATCATGAATCATGAATCATAAATTGAATCATGAATCATGAATCATGAATCATGAATTGAATCATGAATCATGAATCGAATCATGAATCATGAATCATGAATTCAATCATGAATCATGAATCATGAATTGAATCATGAATTGAATCATGAATCATGAATCATGAACTGAATCATGAATCATGAATTATGAATCATGAATTGAATCATGAATCATAAATTGAATTATGAATCATGAATCATGAATCATGAATTCAATCATGAATCATGAATCATGAATCGAATCATGAATCATGAATTGAATCATTAATTAAATCATGAATCATTTATTGAATCATGAATCATGAATCGAATCATGAATCATGAATCATGAATTGAATCATTAATTAAATCATGAATCATTTATTGAATCATGAATCATGAATCATGAATTGAATCATGAATCATGATTTGAATCATGAATCATTAATTGAATAATGAATCATTAATTATGAATTGAATCATGAATCATGAATCATGAATCATGAATTGAATCATGAATCATGAATCATATATCAAATCATGAATCATGAATTGAATCAGGATTCGAATCATAAATTGAATCATGAATCTTGAATTGAATCCTGAATCATGAACTGAATCATAAATTTAGAATCATGAATCATGAATTGAATCTTGAATCATGAATCATGAATCATGAATCTTGAATTGAATCATGAATCATGAATCATGAATCGAATCATGAATCATGAATCATGAATCAAGAATCATGAATCGAATTATGAATCATGAATTGAATCATGAATCATGAATCATGAATCAAGAATCATGAATCATGAATTGAATCATGAATCATGAATCATGAATCATAAATTGAATCATGAATCATGAATTGAATCATGAATTGAAACATGAATCATGAATCATGAATTCAATCCAGAATCATGAGCTGAATCATGAATCATGATTTGAATCATGAATCATGAATTGAATTATGAATCATGAATCATGAATTCAATCATGAATCATGAATCATGAATCGAATCATGAATCATGAATTATGAATTGAATCATGAATTGAATCATCAATCATGAATTGAATCATGAATCATGTATTGAATCATAAATCATGAATCATGAATCATGAATTATAAATTATGAATTGAATCATGAATCATCAATTATGAATCATGAATTGAATCATGAATCATGAATCATAAATTGAATCATGAATTGAATCATGAATCATGAATCATAAATTGAATCATGAATCATGAATTGAATCATGAATCATGAATCGAATCATGAATCATGAATCATGAATTCAATCATGAATCATGAATCATGAATTGAATCATGAATTGAATCATGAATCATGAATCATGAATTATGAATCATGAATTGAATCATGAATCATAAATTGAATTATGAATCATGAATCATGATTTGAATCATGAATCATGAATTGAATAATGAATCATGAATCATTAATTGAATCATGAATTGAATCATGAATCATGAATCATGAATTGAATCATGAATCATGATTTGAATCATGAATCATGAATTGAATCATGAATCATGAATCGTAAATTCAAATCATGACTCATGAATTGAATCAGGATTCGAATCATAAATTGAATCATGAATCTTGAATTGAATCCTGAATCATGAACTGAATCATGAATTATAAATTATGAATCATGAATTGAATCATGAATCATGAATTGAATCATGAATCATGAATCATGAATTGAATCATGAATCATGAATTGAATCATGAATCATGAATCGAATCATGAATCATGAATCATGAATTGAATCATGAATCATGAATCATGAATTGAATCATGAATTGAATCATGAATCATGAATCATGAACTGAATCATGAATCATGAATTATGAATCATGAATTGAATCATGAATCATGAATTGAATTATGAATCATGAATCATGAATTCAATCATGAATCATGAATCGAATCATTAATTAAATCATGAATCATGAATCATGAAATGAATCATGAATTGAATCATGAATCATGAACTGAATCATGAATTATGAATCATGAATCATGAATTGAATCATGAATCATGAATCGAATCATGAATCATGAATCATGAATTGAATCATTAATTAAATCATGAATCATGAATTGAATCATGAATCATGGATCATGAATCATGCGTAATGAATCATGGATCATGAATCATGAATCATGAATTATAAATTATGAATTGAATTATGAATCATGAATCATGAATTGAATCATGAATCATGAATTATGAATCGAATCATGAATCGAATTATGAATCATGAATCATGAATTGAATCATTAATTAAATCATGAATCATGAATCATGAATAGAATCATGAATCATGAATCATGAATTGAATCATGAATCATGAATTATGAATCGAATCATGCATCATGAAACAAGAATCATGAATCTAATTATGAATCATGAATTGAATTATGAATCATGAATCATGAATTGAATCAAGAATCATGAATCGAATCATGAACCAAGAATCATGAATCGAATCATGAATCATGAATTGAATCATGAATCATGAATTGAATCATGAATCATGAATCATAAATCGAATCATGAATCATGAATCAAGAATCATGAATCGAATCATGAATCATGAATTGAATCATGAATCATGAATTGAATCATGAATCATGAATCATGAATCATGAATTGAATCATGAATCATGAATCATGATTTGAATCATGAATCATGAATCATAAATTGAATCATGAATCATGAATCATGAATCATGAATCATAAATTGAATCATGAATCATGAATCATGAATTGAATCATGAATCATCAATCATGAATCATGAATTAGAAATTATGAATTGAATCATGAATCAAGAATCATGAATCGAATTATGAATCATGAATTGAATCATGAATCATGAATCGAATCATGAATCATGAATCAAGAATCATGAATCGAATCATGAATCATGAATCATGAATTGAATCATGAATCTTGAATCTTGAATTGAATCATGAATCATGAATCATGAATAGAATCATGAATCATGAATCAAGAATCATGAATCGAATCATGAATCATGAATTGAATCATGAATCATGAATTGAATCATGAATCATGAATCATGAAGTGAATCATGAATTCAATCATGAATCATAAATTGAATCATGAATCATGAATCGAATCATGAATCATGAATTGAATCATGAATCATGAATCGAATCATGAATCATGAATTGAATCATGAATCATGAATCATGAATCATGACATGTATCATGAATCATGAATTGAATCATGAATCATGAATCATGAATTGAATCATGAATCATGATTTGAATCATGAATCATGAATCATGAATTCAATCAAGAATCATGAATCGAATCATGAATCATGAATCATGAATTCAACCATGAATCATGAATCGAATCATGAATCATGAATCATGAATTCAATCATGAATCATGAATTCAATCATGAATTGAATCATGAATCATGAATCATGAACTGAATCATGAATCATGAATTATTAATCATGAATTGAATCATGAATCATGAATTCAATCATGAATCATGAATCGAATCATGAATCATGAATTCAATCATGAATCATGAATTCAATCATGAATTCAATCATGAATCATGAATCAAGAATCATGAATCATGAATTGAATCATGAATCATGAATCATGAATCAAGAATCATGAATCATGAATTGAATCATGAATTATGAATCATGAATTGAATCACGAATCATTAATCATGAATTGAATCATGAATCACGAATCATGAATCGAATCATGAATCATTAATTGAATCATGAATCATGAATCATGAATTATAAATTATGAATTAAATCATGAATCATGAATTATGAATCATGAATTTAATCATGAATTAAATCATGAATCATGAATCATGAATAGAATCATGAATTATGAATCATGAATCATGAATCATAAATTGAATCATGAATCATGAATTGAATCATTAATCATGAATCGTGAATTGAATCATAAATCATGAATTGAATCAGGATTCGAATCATAAATTAAATCATGAATCTTGAATTGAATCATGAATCATGAACTGAATCATGAATTATGAATTATGAATCATGAATTGAATCATGAATCATGAATTGAATTGAGTCATGAATCATGAATTCAATCATGAATCATGAATCATGAATCATGAATCGAATCATGAATCATGAATCGAATCATGAATTGAATCATGAATCATGAATTGAATCATGAATCATGTATTGAATCATAAATCATGAATCATGAATCATGAATTATAAATTATGAATTGAATCATGAATCATGAATTATGAATCATGAATTTAATCATGAATTAAATCATGAATCATGAATCATGAATAGAATCATGAATTATGAATCATGAATCATGAATCATAAATTGAATCATGAATCATGAATTGAATCATTAATCATGAATCGTGAATTGAATCATAAATCATGAATTAAATCAGGATTCGAATCATAAATTAAATCATGAATCTTGAATTGAATCATGAATCATGAACTGAATCATGAATTATGAATTATGAATCATGAATTGAATCATGAATCATGAATTGAATTATGAGTCATGAATCATGAATTCAATCATGAATCATGAATCATGAATCATGAATCATGAATCGAATCATGAATCATGAATCGAATCATGAATTGAATCATGAATCATGAATTCAATCATGAATCATGAATTCAATCATGAATTGAATCATGAATCATGAATCATGAACTGAATCATGAATCATGAATTATTAATCATGAATTGAATCATGAATCATGAATTCAATCATGAATCATGAATCGAATCATGAATCATGAATTCAATCATGAATCATGAATTCAATCATGAATCATGAATCAAGAATCATGAATCATGAATTGAATCATGAATCATGAATCATGAATCAAGAATCATGAATCATGAATTGAATCATGAATTATGAATCATGAATTGAATCATGAATCATTAATCATGAATTGAATCATGAATCACGAATCATGTATCGAATCATGAATCATTAATTGAATCATGAATCATGAATCATGAATTATAAATTATGAATTAAATCATGAATCATGAATTATGAATCATGAATTTAATCATGAATTAAATCATGAATCATGAATCATGAATAGAATCATGAATTATGAATCATGAATCATGAATCATAAATTGAATCATGAATTGAATCATTAATCATGAATCGTGAATTGAATCATAAATCATGAATTGAATCAGGATTCGAATCATAAATTAAATCATGAATCTTGAATTGAATCATGAATCATGAACTGAATCATGAATTATGAATTATGAATCATGAATTGAATCATGAATCATGAATTGAATTGAGTCATGAATCATGAATTCAATCATGAATCATGAATCATGAATCATGAATCATGAATCGAATCATGAATCATGAATCGAATCATGAATTGAATCATGAATCATGAATTGAATCATGAATCATGTATTGAATCATAAATCATGAATCATGAATCATGAATTATAAATTATGAATTGAATCATGAATCATGAATTATGAATCATGAATTTAATCATGAATTAAATCATGAATCATGAATCATGAATAGAATCATGAATTATGAATCATGAATCATGAATCATAAATTGAATCATGAATCATGAATTGAATCATTAATCATGAATCGTGAATTGAATCATAAATCATGAATTGAATCAGGATTCGAATCATAAATTAAATCATGAATCTTGAATTGAATCATGAATCATGAACTGAATCATGAATTATGAATTATGAATCATGAATTGAATCATGAATCATGAATTGAATTATGAGTCATGAATCATGAATTCAATCATGAATCATGAATCATGAATCATGAATCATGAATCGAATCATGAATCATGAATCGAATCATGAATTGAATCATGAATCATGAATTGAATCATGAATCATGTATTGAATCATGAATCGTAAATCATGAATCATGAATCATGAATAGAATCATGAATTATGAATCACGAATCATAAATTGAATCATGAATCATGAATTGAATCATTAATCATGAATCTTGAATTGAATCATGATTCATGAATTGAATAAGGATTCGCATCATAAATTGAATCATGAATCTTGAATTGAATCATGAATCATGAACTGAATCATGAATTATAAATTATGAATCATGAATTGAATCATGAATCATGAATTGAATTATGAATCATGAATCATGAATTCAATCATGAATCGAATCATGAATCATGAATCATGAATTGAATCATGAATCATGTATTGAATCATAAATCATAAATCATGAATCATGAATTATAAATTATGAATTGAATCATGAATCATGAATTATGAATCATGAATTGATTCATGAATCATGAATCATCAATTGAATCATCAATTGAATCATGAATCATGAATAGAATCATGAATCATGAATCATGAATTGAATCTTGAATCATGAATCATGAATCTTGAATTGAATCATGAATCATGAATCAAGAATCATGAATCATGAATCATCAATTGAATCATGAATCATGAATTATTAATTGAATCATGAATCATGAATCATGAATTGAATCATGAATTGAAACATGAATCATGAATCATGAATTCAATCATGAATCATAAATTGAATCATGAATCATGATTTGAATCATGAATCATGAATTGAATTATGAATCATGAATCATGAATTGAATCATGAATCATGAATCGAATCATGAATCATGAATTATGAATTGAATCATGAATTGAATCATGAATCATGTATTGAATCATAAATCATGAATCATGAATCATGAATTATAAATTATGAATTGAATCATGAATCATAAATTATGAATCATGAAATGAATCATGAATCATGAATCATCAATTGAATCATGAATTGAATCATGAATCATGAATCATAAATTGAATCATGAATCATGAATCATGAATCATGAATTGAATCATGAATCATGAATTCAATCATGAATCATGAATCATGAATTGACTCATGAATTGAATCATGAATCATGAATCATGAACTGAATCATGAATCATGAATTATGAATCATGAATTGAATCATGAATCATAAATTGAATTATGAATCATGAATTATGAATCATGAATTCAATCATGAATCATGAATCATGAATCGAATCATGAATCATGAATCATGAATTGAATCATTAATTAAATCATGAATCATGAATCATGATTTGAATCATGAATCATGAATTGAATCATGAATCATGAATCATGAATTATGAATTGAATAATGAATCATTATTTATGAATTAAATCATGAATCATGAATCATGAATCGAATCATGAATCATGAATTGAATCATTAATTAAATCATGAATCATGAATTGAATCATGAATCATGAATCATGAATTGAATAATGAATCATTATTTATGAATTAAATCATGAATCATGAATCATGAATCGAATCATGAATCATGAATCATGAATTGAATCATTAATAAATCATGAATCATGAATTGAATCATGAATCATGAATCATAAATCAAATCATGAATCATGAATTGAATCAGGATTCGAATCATAAATTGAATCATGAATCTTGAATTGAATCCTGAATCATGAACTGAATCATGAATTATGAATTATGAATCATGAACTGAATCATGAATCATGAATTGAATCATGAATCATGAATCATGAATTGAATCATGAATCATGAATTGAATCATGAATCATGAATCGAATCATGAATCATGAATCATGAATTGAATCATGAATCATGAATCATGAATTGAATCATGAATTGAATCATGAATCATGAATCATGAACTGAATCATGAATCATGAATTATGAATCATGAATTGAATCATGAATTGAATTATGAATCATGAATCATGAATTCAATCATGAATCATGAATCGAATCATTAATTAAATCATGAATCATGAATTGAATCATGAATTGAATCATGAATCATGAACTGAATCATGAATTATGAATCATGAATCATGAATTGAATCATGAATCGAATCATGAATCATGAATTGAATCATTAATTAAATCATGAATCATGAATTGAATCATGAATTGAATCATGAATCATGAACTGAATCATGAATTATGAATCATGAATCATGAATTGAATCATGAATCGAATCATGAATCATGAATTGAATCATTAATTAAATCATGAATCATGAATTGAATCATGTATCATGGATCATGAATCATGAATAATGAATCATGGATCATGAATCATGAATCATGAATTATAAATTATGAATTGAATCATGAATCATGAATTATGAATCGAATCATGAATCATGAATCGAATTATGAATCATGAATCATGAATTGAATCATTAATTAAATCATGAATCATGAATCATGAATAGAATCATGAATCATGAATCATGAATTGAATCATGAATCATGAATTATGAATCGAATCATGCATCATGAATCAAGAATCATGAATCTAATTATGAATCATGAATTGAATCATGAATCATGAATCATGAATTGAATCAAGAATCATGAATCGAATCATGAATCAAGAATCATGAATCGAATCATGAATCATGAATTGAATCATGAATCATGAATTGAATCATGAATCATGAATCATGAATTGAATCATGAATCATGAATCATAAATCGAATCATGAATCATGAATCAAGAATCATGAATCGAATCATGAATCATGAATTGAATCATGAATCATGAATCATGAATTGAATCATGAATTGAATCATGAATCATGAATCATAAATTGAATCATGAATCATGAATCATGAATCATGAATTAAATCATGAATCATGAATTGAATCATGAATCATGAATCATGAATTCAATCATGAATCATGAATCATGAATTGAATCATGAATTGAATCATGAATCATGAATCATGAACTGAATCATGAATCATGAATTATGAATCATGAATTGAATCATGAATCATAAATTGAATTATGAATCATGAATCATGAATCATGAATTCAATCATGAATCATGAATCATGAATCGAATCATGAATCATGAATCATGAATTGAATCATTAATTAAATCATGAATCATTTATTGAATCATGAATCATGAATTGAATCATGAATCATGATTTGAATCATGAATCATTAATTGAATAATGAATCATGAATCATGAATTGAATCATGAATCATGAATCATATATCAAATCATGAATCATGAATTGAATCAGGATTCGAATCATAAATTGAATCATGAATCTTGAATTGAATCCTGAATCATGAACTGAATCATAAATTTAGAATCATGAATCATGAATTGAATCTTGAATCATGAATCATGAATCATGAATCTTGAATTGAATCATGAATCATGAATCATGAATCGAATCATGAATCATGAATCATGAATCAAGAATCATGAATCGAATCATGAATCATGAATTGAATCATGAATCATGAATCATGAATCAAGAATCATGAATCATGAATTGAATCATGAATCATGAATCATTAATTGAATCATGAATCATGAATCATGAATTGAATCATGAATTGAAACATGAATCATGAATCATGAATTCAATCCAGAATCATGAACTGAATCATGAATCATGATTTGAATCATGAATCATGAATTTAATTATGAATCATGAATCATGAATTCAATCATGAATCATGAATCATGAATCGAATCATGAATCATGAATTATGAATTGAATCATGAATTGAATCATCAATCATGAATTGAATCATGAATCATGTATTGAATCATAAATCATGAATCATGAATCATGAATTATAAATTATGAATTGAATCATGAATCATCAATTATGAATCATGAATTGAATCATGAATCATGAATCATCAATTGAATCATGAATTGAATCATGAATCATGAATCATACATTGAATCATGAATCATGAATTGAATCATGAATCATGAATCGAATCATGAATCATTAATCATGAATTCAATCATGAATCATGAATCATGAATTGAATCATGAATTGAATCATTAACTGAATCATGAATCATGAATTATGAATCATGAATTGAATCATGAATCATAAATTGAATTATGAATCATGAATCATGAATTCAATCAAGAATCATGAATCATGAATCGAATCATGAATCATGATTTGAATCATGAATCATGAATTGAATCATGAATCATGAATCATTAATTGAATCATGAATTGAATTATGAATCATGAATCATGAATTGAATCATGAATCATGATTTGAATCATGAATCATGAATTGAATCATGAATCATGAATCGTAAATTCAAATCATGAATCATGAATTGAATCAGGATTCGAATCATAAATTGAATCATGAATCTTGAATTGAATCCTGAATCATGAACTGAATCATGAACTGAATCATGAATTATAAATTATGAATCATGAATTGAATCATGAATCATGAATTGAATCATGAATCATGAATCATGAATTCAATCATGAATCATGAATTGAATCATGAATCATGAATCGAATCATGAATCATGAATCATGAATTGAATCATGAATCATGAATCATGAATTGAATCATGAATTGAATCATGAATCATGAATCATGAACTGAATCATGAATCATGAATTATGAATCATGAATTGAATCATGAATCATGAATTGAATTATGAATCATGAATCATGAATTCAATCATGAATCATGAATCGAATTATTAATTAAATCATGAATCATGAATCATGAAATGAATCATGAATTGAATCATGAATCATGAACTGAATCATAAATTATGAATCATGAATCATGAATTGAATCATGAATCATGAATCGAATCATGAATCATGAATCATGAATTGAATCATTAATTGAATCATGAATCATGAATTGAATCATGAATCATGAATCGAATCATGAATCATGAATCATGAATTAAATCATGAATCATGAATCATGAATTGAATCATGAATTGAATCATGAATCATGAATCATGAACTGAATCATGAATCATGAATTATGAATCATGAATTGAATCATGAATTGAATTATGAATCATGAATCATGAATTCAATCATGAATCATGAATCGAATCATTAATTAAATCATGAATCATGAATTGAATCATGAATTGAATCATGAATCATGAACTGAATCATGAATTATGAATCATGAATCATGAATTGAATCATGAATCATGAATCGAATCATGAATCATGAATTGAATCATTAATTAAATCATGAATCATGAATAATGAATCATGGATCATGAATCATGAATCATGAATTATAAATTATGAATTGAATTATGAATCATGAATCATGAATTGAATCATGAATCATGAATTATGAATCGAATCATGAATCATGAATCGAATTATGAATCATGAATCATGAATTGAATCATTAATTAAATCATGAATCATGAATCATGAATAGAATCATGAATCATGAATTGAATCATGAATCATGAATTATGAATCGAATCATGCATCATGAATCAAGAATCATGAATCTAATTATGAATTATGAATTGAATCATGAATCATGAATCATGAATTATGAATCATGAATTGAATCAAGAATCATGAATCGAATCATGAATCAAGAATCATGAATCGAATCATGATTCATGAATTGAATCATGACTCATGAATTGAATCATGAATCATGAATCATGAATTGAATCATGAATCATGAATCATAAATCGAATAATGAATCATGAATCAAGAATCATGAATCGAATCATGAATCATGAATTGAATCATGAATCATGAATCATGAATTGAATCATGAATTGAATCATGAATCATGAATCATAAATTGAATCATGAATCATGAATCATGAATCATGAATTGAATCATGAATCATGAATCGAATCATGAATCATGAATCATGAATTCAATCGTGAATCATGAATCATGAATTGAATCATGAATTGAATCATGAATCATGAATCATGAACTGAATCATGAATCATGAATTATGAATCATGAATTGAATCATGAATCATAAATTGAATTATGAATCATGAATCATGAATCATGAATTCAATCATGAATCATGAATCATGAATCGAATCATGAATCATGAATCATGAATTGAATCATTAATTAAATCATGAATCATTTATTGAATCATGAATCATGAATCATGAATTGAATCATGAATCATGATTTAAATCATGAATCATTAATTGAATAATGAATCATTAATTATGAATTGAATCATGAATCATGAATCATGAATCATGAATTGAATCATGAATCATGAATCATATATCAAATCATGAATCATGAATTGAATCAGGATTCGAATCATAAATTGAATCATGAATCTTGAATTGAATCCTGAATCATGAACTGAATCATAAATTTAGAATCATGAATCATGAATTGAATCTTGAATCATGAATCATGAATCATGAATCTTGAATTGAATCATGAATCATGAATCATGAATCGAATCATGAATCATGAATCATGAATCAAGAATCATGAATCGAATCATGAATCATGAATTGAATCATGAATCATGAATCATGAATCAAGAATCATGAATCATGAATTGAATCATGAATCATGAATCATTAATTGAATCATGAATCATGAATCATCAATTGAATCATGAATTGAATCATGAATCATGAATCATAAATTGAATCATGAATCATGAATTGAATCATGAATCATGAATCGAATCATGAATCATGAATCATGAATTCAATCATGAATCATGAATCATGAATTGAATCATGAATTGAATCATGAATTGAATCATGAATCATGAATCATGAACTGAATCATGAATCATGAATTATGAATCATGAATTGAATCATGAATCATAAATTGAATTATGAATCATGAATCATGAATTTAATCATGAATCATGAATCATGAATCGAATCATGAATCATGATTTGAATCATGAATCATGAATCATGAATTGAATCATGAATCATTAATTGAATCATGAATTGAATCATGAATCATGAATCATGAATTGAATAATGAATCATGATTTGAATCATGAATCATGAATTGAATCATGAATCATGAATCGTAAATTCAAATCATGAATCATGAATTGAATCAGGATTCGAATCATAAATTGAATCATGAATCTTGAATTGAATCCTGAATCATGAACTGAATCATGAATTATAAATTATGAATCATGAATTGAATCATGAATCATGAATTGAATCATGAATCATGAATCATGAATTCAATCATGAATCATGAATTGAATCATGAATCATGAATCGAATCATGAATCATGAATCATGAATTGAATCATGAATCATGAATCATGAATTGAATCATGAATTGAATTATGAATCATGAATCATGAACTGAATCATGAATCATGAATTATGAATCATGAATTGAATCATGAATCATGAACTGAATCATGAATTATGAATCATGAATCATGAATTATGAATCATGAATCATGAATTGAATCATGAATCATAAATCGAATCATGAATCATGAATCATGAATTGAATCATTAATTAAATCATGAATCATGAATTGAATCATGAATCATGGATCATGAATCATGAGTAATGAATCATGGATCATGAATCATGAATCATAAATTATAAATTATGAATTGAATTATGAATCATGAATCATGAATTGAATCATGAATCATGAATTATGAATCGAATCATGAATCATGAATCGAATTATGAATCATGAATCATGAATTGAATCATTAATTAAATCATGAATCATGAATCATGAATAGAATCATTAATCATGAATCATGAATTGAATCATGAATCATGAATTATGAATCGAATCATGCATCATGAAACAAGAATCATGAATCTAATTATGAATCATGAATTGAATTATGAATCATGAATCATGAATTGAATCAAGAATCATGAATCGAATCATGAATCAAGAATCATGAATCGAATCATGAATCATGAATTGAATCATGAATCATGAATTGAATCATGAATCATGAATCATAAATCGAATCATGAATCATGAATCATGAATCATGAATCAAGAATCATGAATCGAATCATGAATCATGAATTGAATCATGAATCATGAATTGAATCATGAATCATGAATCATGAATCATGAATTGAATCATGAATCATGAATCATGATTTGAATCATGAATCATGATTTGAATCATGAATCATGAATCATAAATTAATTCATGAATCATGAATCATGAATTGAATCATGAATCATGAATCATCAATCATGAATCATGAATTAGAAATTATGAATTGAATCATGAATCATGAATCAAGAATCATGAATCGAATTATGAATCATGAATTGAATCATGAATCATGAATCAAATCATGAATCATGAATCAAGAATCATGAATCGAATCATGAATCATGAAGCATGAATTGAATCATGAATCTTGAATCTTGAATTGAATCATGAATCATGAATCATGAATAGAATCATGAATCATGAATCAAGAATCATGAATCGAATCATGAATCATGAATTGAATCATGAATCATGAATTGAATCATGAATCATGAATCATGAAGTGAATCATGAATTGAAACATGAATCATGACTTGAATCATGAATCATGAATCATGAATTGAATCATGAATCATGATTTGAATCATGAATTGAATCATGAATCATGAATCGAATCATGAATCATGAATTGAATCATTAATCATGAATCGTGAATTGAATCATAAATCATGAATTGAATCAGGATTCGAATCATAAATTAAATCATGAATCTTGAATTGAATCATGAATCATGAACTGAATCATGAATTATGAATGATGAATCATGAATTGAATCATGAATCATGAATTGAATTATGAGTCATGAATCATGAATTCAATCATGAATCATGAATCATGAATCATGAATCATGAATCGAATCATGAATCATAAATCGAATCATGAATTGAATCATGAATCATGAATTGAATCATGAATCATGAATTGAATCATGAATCATGTATTGAATCATAAATCATGAATCATGAATCATGAATTATAAATTATGAATTGAATCATGAATAATGAATTATGAATCATGTATTGAATCATGAATCATGAATCATGAATTGAATCATGAATCATGAATCATGAATCTTGAATTGAATCATGAATCATGAATCATGAATCGAATCATGAATCATGAATCAAGAATCATGAATCGAACCATGAATCATGAATTGAATCATGAATCATGAATCATGAATTGAATCATGAATCATGAATCATGAACTGAATCATGAATCATGAATTATTAATCATGAATTGAATCATGAATCATGAATTGAATTATGAATCATGAATCATGAATTCAGTCATGAATCATGAATCGAATCATGAATCATGAATCATAAATTGAATCATTAATTAAATCATGAATCATGAATTGAATCATGAATCATGAATTATTAATCGAATCATGAATCATGAATCAAGAATCATGAATCAAATTATGAATCATGAATTGAATCATGAATCATGAATCATGAATTCAATCAAGAATTATGAATCGAATCATGAATCAAGAATCATGAATCATGAATTGAATCATGAATCATGAATTGAATCATGAATCATGAATTGAATCATGAATCATGAATCATGAGTCATGAATCATAAATTGAATCATGAATTGAAACATGAATCATGACTTGAATAATGAATCATGAATCATGAATTGAATCATGAATCATGAATCATGAATTGAATCATGAATAATGAATCATGAATCATGAATTGAATCATGAATTGAATCATGAATCATGAATCATGAATTATGAAATTAATCATGAATCATGAATTGAATCATGAATCATGAATTGAATCATGAATCATGAAATGAATCATGAATCATGAATCATGTATTGAATCATGAATCATGAATTGAATCATGAATCATGAATCATGTATTGAATCATAAATCATGAATTATGATTCATGAATCGAATCATGAATTATGAATTTAATCATGAATCATAAATCATGTCTATTGAATCATGAATCGAAGCATGAATCATCAATCAAATCATGAATCATCAATCATGAATCATGAATCGAATCATGAATCATGAATTAAATTATTAATCATGAATCATGAATTAAATCATGAATCATGAATTGAATCATGAATCATGATATTAATCATAAATAATGAATCATGAATTGAATCATGAGTTATAAATTGAATCATAATTTGAATCATAAATAATGAATCATGAAATGAATCATGAAATGAATCATGTATTGAATCATGAATTGAATCATAATTCATGATTCAAATGAATCATGAATCAGGAATTGAATCATGAATCATAAATCAAGAATTGAATAATGAATCATGAATCATGAATCGAATCATGAATCATTAATTGAATCATAAATCATGAATCATGAATCGAATCATGAATCATAAATTGAATTATGATCCATGAATTGAATAATGAATCAAGAATCATGAATTGAATCATGAATCATGAATCATGAATTGAATCATGGATAATGAATCATGAATCATGAATTGAATCATGAAACAAATCATGAATCATGAATCATGAATTAAATCATGAATCATGAATCATAAATCATTAATTGAATTATGAAATGAATCATGAATCATGAATTGAATCATGAATCATGAATCATGAATCAAATCATGAATTGAATCATGAATCAAATCATGAATCATGAATTGAATCATGAATCATGAATCATGAATTGAATCATGATTAATGAATTGAATGATTAATTGAATCATAAATCATGATTTGAATCATGAATAATGAATCATGAATTAAATCATGAATTAAATCATGAATCATGAATCATAAAATGAATCTTGAATTGAATCATGAATTGAATCATGAATCAGGAATCATTAAATTAATTATGAATTAAACCATGAATTGAATCATGAATCATGAAATGAATCTCTAATTGAATCATGAATTGAATCATGAATCATGAATCATGAATTGAATCATGAATCATGAATTATGAAATTTATCATGAATCATGAATTGAATCATGAATCATGAAATAAATCAAGAATCATGAATCATGTATTGAATCATGAATCATGAATCATGAATTGAATCATGAATCATGAATCATGTATTGAATCATAAATCATGAATTATGATTCATGAATCGGATCATGAATCATGAATCATTAATCATGAATCGAATCATGAATCATGAATTTAATCATGAATCATAAATCATGTATTGAATCATAAATTATGAATATTGAATAATGAATCGAAGCATGAATCATTAATCAAATCATGAATC
This sequence comes from Mixophyes fleayi, assembly GCF_038048845.1. Classification (NCBI taxonomy): domain Eukaryota; kingdom Metazoa; phylum Chordata; class Amphibia; order Anura; family Limnodynastidae; genus Mixophyes; species Mixophyes fleayi. Next base: position 967,041 of record NW_027447882.1, on the reverse strand, counting down.
ATCAATCATGAATCATGAATCGAATAATGAATCATGAATTAAATTATTAATCATGAATTATGAATTAAATCATGAATCATGAATTGAATCATGAATCATGATATTAATCATAAATCATGAATAATGAATTGAATCATGAGTTATAAATTGAATTATAATTTAAATCATAAATCATGAATCATGAAATGAATCATGAAATGAATCATGTATTTAATCATGAATTGAATCATAATTCATGATTCAAATGAATCATGAATCAAGAATTGAATCATGAATCATAAATCAGGAATTGAATAATGAATCATGAATCATGAATCGAATCATGAATCATAAATTGAATTATGATCCATGAATTCAATAATGAATCATGAATCATGAATTGAATCATGAATAATGAATCATGAATTGAATCATGAATTGAATCATGAATCATGAATCATGAATTATGAAATTAATCATGAATCATGAATTGAATCATGAATCATGAAATGAATCATGAATCATGATTCATGTATTGAATCATGAATCATGAATTATGAATTGAATCATGAATCATGAATCATGTATTGAATCATAAATCATGAATCATGAATCGAATCATGAATCATAAATTGAATTATGATCCATGAATTGAATAATGAATCAAGAATCATGAATTGAATCATGAATCATGAATCATGAATCGGATCATGAATCATGAATCATTAATCATGAATCGAATCATGAATCATGAATTTAATCATGAATCATAAATCATGAATATTGAATCATGAATCGAAGCATGAATCATCAATCAAATCATCAATCATCAATCATGAATCATGAATCGAATCATGAATCATGAATTAAATTATTAATCATGAATCATGAATTGAATCATGAATCATGATATTAATCATAAATCATGAATCATGAATTGAATCATGAGTTATAAATTGAATCATAATTTGAATCATAAATCATGAATCATAAAATGAATCATGAAATGAATCATGTATTGAATCATGAATTGAATCATAATTCATGATTCAAATGAATCATGAATCAGGAATTGAATCATAAATCATAAATCAGGAATTGAATAATGAATCATGAATCATGAATCGAATCATGAATCATTAATTGAATCATGAATCATGAATCATGAATCGAATCATGAATCATAAATTGAATTATGATCCATGAATTGAATAATGAATCATGAATCATGAATTGAATCATGAATCATGAATCATGAATTGAATCATGAATCATGAATCATGAATTGAATCATGAATAATGAATCATGAATTGAATCATGAAACGAATCATGAATCATGAATCATGATTAAAATCATGAATCATGAATTGAATCATGAATCATGAATTGAATCATGAATCATGAATCATGAATTATGAAATTAATCATGAATCATGAATTGAATCATGAATCATGAAATGAATCATGAATCATGAATCATGTATTGAATCACGAATCATGAATTGAATCATGAATCATGAATCATGTATTGAATCATAAATCATGAATTATGATTCATTAATCGAATCATGAATTATGAATTTAATCATGAATCATAAATCATGTCTATTGAATCATGAATCGAAGCATGAATCATCAATCAAATCATGAATCATCAATCATGAATCATGAATCGAATCATGAATCATGAATTAAATTATTAATCATGAATCATGAATTAAATCATGAATCATGAATTGAATCATGAATCATGATATTAATCATAAATCATGAATCATGAATTGAATCATGAGTTATAAATTGAATAATAATTTGAATCATAAATCATGAATCATGAAATGAATCATGAAATGAATCATGTATTGAATCATGAATTGAATCATAATTCATGATTCAAATGAATCATGAATCAGGAATTGAATCATGAATCATAAATCAAGAATTGAATAATGAATCATGAATCATGAATCGAATCATGAATCATTAATTGAATCATAAATCATGAATCATGAATCGAATCATGAATCATAAATTGAATTATGATCCATGAATTGAATAATGAATCAAGAATCATGAATTGAATCATGAATCATGAATCATGAATTGAATCATGGATAATGAATCATGAATCATGAATTGAATCATGAAACAAATCATGAATCATGAATCATGAATTAAATCATGAATCATGAATCATAAATCATTAATTGAATTATGAAATGAATCATGAATCATGAATTGAATCATGAATCATGAATCATGAATCAAATCATGAATCATGAATTGAATCATGAATCAAATCATGAATCATGAATTGAATCATGAATCATGAATCATGAATTGAATCATGATTAATGAATTGAATGATTAATTGAATCATAAATCATGATTTGAATCATGAATAATGAATCATTATATGAATCATGAATTAAATCATGAATTAAATCATGAATCATAAATCATAAAATGAATCTTGAATTGAATCATGAATTGAATCATGAATCAGGAATCATTAAATTAATTATGAATTAAATCATGAATTGAATCATGAATCATGAAATGAATCTCTAATTGAATCATGAATTGAATCATGAATCATGAATCATGAATTGAATCATGAATCATGAATTATGAAATTAATCATGAATCATGAATTGAATCATGAATCATGAAATAAATCAAGAATCATGAATCATGTATTGAATCATGAATCATGAATCATGAATTGAATCATGAATCATGAATCATGTATTGAATCATAAATCATGAATTATGATTCATGAATCGGATCATGAATCATGAATCATTAATCATGAATCGAATCATGAATCATGAATTTAATCATGAATCATAAATCATGTATTGAATCATAAATTATGAATATTGAATAATGAATCGAAGCATGAATCATTAATCAAATCATGAATCATCAATCATGAATCATGAATCGAATAATGAATCATGAATTAAATTATTAATCATGAATTATGAATTAAATCATGAATTGAATCATGAATCATGATATTAATCATAAATCATGAATAATGAATTGAATCATGAGTTATAAATTGAATCATAATTTAAATCATAAATCATGAATCATGAAATGAATCATGAAATGAATCATGTATTTAATCATGAATTGAATCATAATTCATGATTCAAATGAATCATGAATCAGGAATTGAATCATGAATCATAAATCAGGAATTGAATAATGAATCATGAATCATGAATCGAATCATGAACCATTAATTGAATCATGAATCATGAATCGAATCATGAATCATAAATTGAATTATGATCCATGAATTCAATAATGAATCATGAATCATGAATTGAATCATGAATCATGAATCATGAATTGAATCATGAATAATGAATCATGAATCATGAATTGAATCATGAATTGAATCATGAATCATGAATCATGAATTATGAAATTAATCATGAATCATGAATTGAATCATGAATCATGAAATGAATCATGAATCATGAATCATGTATTGAATCATGAATCATGAATTATGAATTGAATCATGAATCATGAATCATGTATTGAATCATAAATCATGAATTATGATTCATGAATCGGATCATGAATCATGAATCATTAATCATGAATCGAATCATGAATCATGAATTTAATCATGAATCATAAATCATGAATATTGAATCATGAATCGAAGCATGAATCATCAATCAAATCATGAATCATCAATCATGAATCATGAATCGAATCATGAATCATGAATTAAATTATTAATCATGAATCATGAATTAAATCATGAATCATGAATTGAATCATGAATCATGATATTAATCATAAATCATGAATCATGAATTGAATCATGAGTTATAAATTGAATCATAATTTGAATCATAAATCATGAATCATGAAATGAATCATGAAATGAATCATGTATTGAATCATGAATTGAATCATAATTCATGATTCAAATGAATCATGAATCAGGAATTGAATCATAAATCATAAATCAGGAATTGAATAATGAATCATGAATCATGAATCGAATCATGAATCATTAATTGAATCATGAATCATGAATCATGAATCGAATCATGAATCATAAATTGAATTATGATCCATGAATTGAATAATGAATCATGAATCATGAATTGAATCATGAATCATGAATCATGAATTGAATCATGAATCATGAATCATGAATTGAATCATGAATAATGAATCATGAATTGAATCATGAAACGAATCATGAATCATGATTAAAATCATGAATCATGAATTGAATCATGAATCGAATCATGAATTGAATCATGATCTATGAATTGAATCATGAATCGAATCATGAATTATGAATTGAATCATGAATCATGAATCATGAATTGAATTATGAATCATGAATCATGAATCATGAGTCATGAATCAAATCATGAATCATGAATCATGAATTGAATCATGAATCATAAATTGAATCATTAATCATGAATCATGAATCATGAATAATGAATCATGAATAATGAATCAAGAATCGAATCATGAATCATGAATCATGAATTGAATCATGAATCATGAATTGAATCATGAATCATGAATTGAATAATGAATCATGAAATGAATCATGAATTGAATCATATATTGAATCATGAATTGAATCATGAATCATGAATCATGAATTGAATAAAAAATTGAATCATGAATCATGAATCATGAAATGTATCATGAATTGAATCATGAATCACGAATTGAATCATGAATCATGAATCAAATCATGAATCATGAATCATGAATCAAATCATGAATCATGAATCATGAATCATGAATTAAATCATGAATCATGAATCATTAATTTAATCATGAATCATGAATCATGATCTGAATCATGAATCATGAATTGAATCATGAATCATGAATTGAATCATGAATTGAATCATGAATTGAATCATGAATCATGAAATGAATCATGAATTGAATCATGAATCATAAATTGAATCATGAATCATGATTTATGAATTGAATCATGAATCATGAATGATGAATCAAATCATTAATCATAAATTGAAATATGAATCATGAATTGAATCATGAATTGAATGATAAGTCATTAAATAAATCATGAAATGAATCATGAATCATGAATTGAATCATGAATCATGAATTGAGTCATGAATCATGAATCATGTAATGAATCATGAATTGAATCATGAATTAAATCATGAATCATGAAATGAATCATGAATTGAAACATCTATTGAATCGTGAATTGAATCGTGAATTGAATCATGATTCATGAATCATGAATCATGATTTGAATCATGAATCATGAATCATGAATCGAATCATGAAACATTAATCATGAATTGAATCATGAATCAAATTATGAATCATGAATTGAATCATGAATCATGAATCATGAATCATGAATCTAATCATGAATCATGAATCATGAATTGAATCATGAATCATGAATTGAATCATGAATTGAATTATAAGTCATGAAATGAATCATGAAATGAATCATGAATCATGAATTGAATCACGAATCATGAATTGAATCATGAATCATGAATCATGAATTTTATCATGAAACGAATCATGAATCATGAATTGAATCATAAATCATGAATCATGAATTGAATCATAAATCATGAGTCATGAATCGAATCATGATTCATTAATTGAATCATGAATCATGAAATGAATCATGAATCATGAATTGAATCATGAATTATGAATTGAATCATGAATCATGAATCCTGAATTGAATCATGAATTAAATCATGAATCATCAATTGAATCATGAAACATGAATCATGAGTCATGAAATGAATCATGAATCATGAATTGAATTATGAGTCATGAAATGAATCATGAATTGAATCATGAATCATGAATCATGAATTTTATCATGAAATGAATCATGAATCATGAATTGAATCATGAATCATGAGTCATGAATCGAATCATGAATCATGAATTGAATCATGAATCATGATTCATGAAATGAATCATGAATCATGAATTGAATCATGAATCATGAATTAAATCATGAATCATGAATCATAAATTGAATCATGAATTGAATCATGAAACATAAATCATGAATCATGAATTGAATCATGAATCATGAATTGAATCATAAATCATGAATCATGAATTGAATCATGAATCATGAATCATGAATCATGAATTATGAAATGAATCATGAATTGAATCATGAATCATGAATTATGAAAGAATTATGAATCATGAATTGAATCATGAATCATGAAATGAAGCATAAAACATTAATCATCAATCATGAACCATGAATTTAATAATGAATCATGAATTGAATCATAATTCATGATTCAAATGAATCATGAATCAGGAATTGAATCATGAATCATAAATCAGGAATTGAATAATGAATCATGAATCATGAATCGAATCATGAACCATTAATTGAATCATGAATCATGAATCGAATCATGAATCATAAATTGAATTATGATCCATGAATTCAATAATGAATCATGAATCATGAATTGAATCATGAATCATGAATCATGAATTGAATCATGAATAATGAATCATGAATCATGAATTGAATCATGAATTGAATCATGAATCATGAATCATGAATTATGAAATTAATCATGAATCATGAATTGAATCATGAATCATGAAATGAATCATGAATCATGAATCATGTATTGAATCATGAATCATGAATTATGAATTGAATCATGAATCATGAATCATGTATTGAATCATAAATCATGAATTATGATTCATGAATCGGATCATGAATCATGAATCATTAATCATGAATCGAATCATGAATCATGAATTTAATCATGAATCATAAATCATGAATATTGAATCATGAATCGAAGCATGAATCATCAATCAAATCATGAATCATCAATCATGAATCATGAATCGAATCATGAATCATGAATTAAATTATTAATCATGAATCATGAATTAAATCATGAATCATGAATTGAATCATGAATCATGATATTAATCATAAATCATGAATCATGAATTGAATCATGAGTTATAAATTGAATCATAATTTGAATCATAAATCATGAATCATGAAATGAATCATGAAATGAATCATGTATTGAATCATGAATTGAATCATAATTCATGATTCAAATGAATCATGAATCAGGAATTGAATCATAAATCATAAATCAGGAATTGAATAATGAATCATGAATCATGAATCGAATCATGAATCATTAATTGAATCATGAATCATGAATCATGAATCGAATCATGAATCATAAATTGAATTATGATCCATGAATTGAATAATGAATCATGAATCATGAATTGAATCATGAATCATGAATCATGAATTGAATCATGAATCATGAATCATGAATTGAATCATGAATAATGAATCATGAATTGAATCATGAAACGAATCATGAATCATGATTAAAATCATGAATCATGAATTGAATCATGAATCGAATCATGAATTGAATCATGATCTATGAATTGAATCATGAATCGAATCATGAATTATGAATTGAATCATGAATCATGAATCATGAATTGAATTATGAATCATGAATCATGAATCATGAGTCATGAATCAAATCATGAATCATGAATCATGAATTGAATCATGAATCATAAATTGAATCATTAATCATGAATCATGAATCATGAATAATGAATCATGAATAATGAATCAAGAATCGAATCATGAATCATGAATCATGAATTGAATCATGAATCATGAATTGAATCATGAATCATGAATTGAATAATGAATCATGAAATGAATCATGAATTGAATCATATATTGAATCATGAATTGAATCATGAATCATGAATCATGAATTGAATAAAAAATTGAATCATGAATCATGAATCATGAAATGTATCATGAATTGAATCATGAATCACGAATTGAATCATGAATCATGAATCAAATCATGAATCATGAATCATGAATCAAATCATGAATCATGAATCATGAATCATGAATTAAATCATGAATCATGAATCATTAATTTAATCATGAATCATGAATCATGATCTGAATCATGAATCATGAATTGAATCATGAATCATGAATTGAATCATGAATTGAATCATGAATTGAATCATGAATCATGAAATGAATCATGAATTGAATCATGAATCATAAATTGAATCATGAATCATGATTTATGAATTGAATCATGAATCATGAATGATGAATCAAATCATTAATCATAAATTGAAATATGAATCATGAATTGAATCATGAATTGAATGATAAGTCATTAAATAAATCATGAAATGAATCATGAATCATGAATTGAATCATGAATCATGAATTGAGTCATGAATCATGAATCATGTAATGAATCATGAATTGAATCATGAATTAAATCATGAATCATGAAATGAATCATGAATTGAAACATCTATTGAATCGTGAATTGAATCGTGAATTGAATCATGATTCATGAATCATGAATCATGATTTGAATCATGAATCATGAATCATGAATCGAATCATGAAACATTAATCATGAATTGAATCATGAATCAAATTATGAATCATGAATTGAATCATAAATCATGAATCATGAATCATGAATCTAATCATGAATCATGAATCATGAATTGAATCATGAATCATGAATTGAATCATGAATTGAATTATAAGTCATGAAATGAATCATGAAATGAATCATGAATCATGAATTGAATCACGAATCATGAATTGAATCATGAATCATGAATCATGAATTTTATCATGAAACGAATCATGAATCATGAATTGAATCATAAATCATGAATCATGAATTGAATCATAAATCATGAGTCATGAATCGAATCATGATTCATTAATTGAATCATGAATCATGAAATGAATCATGAATCATGAATTGAATCATGAATTATGAATTGAATCATGAATCATGAATCCTGAATTGAATCATGAATTAAATCATGAATCATCAATTGAATCATGAAACATGAATCATGAGTCATGAAATGAATCATGAATCATGAATTGAATTATGAGTCATGAAATGAATCATGAATTGAATCATGAATCATGAATCATGAATTTTATCATGAAATGAATCATGAATCATGAATTGAATCATGAATCATGAGTCATGAATCGAATCATGAATCATGAATTGAATCATGAATCATGATTCATGAAATGAATCATGAATCATGAATTGAATCATGAATCATGAATTAAATCATGAATCATGAATCATAAATTGAATCATGAATTGAATCATGAAACATAAATCATGAATCATGAATTGAATCATGAATCATGAATTATGAAATGAATCATGAATTGAATCATGAATCATGAATTATGAAAGAATTATGAATCATGAATTGAATCATGAATCATGAAATGAAGCATAAAACATTAATCATCAATCATGAACCATGAATTTAATAATGAATCATGAATTGAATCATAAATCATGAATCCTGAATTGAATCATGAATCATGAATCATGAATCATGAATTAAATCATGAATCATGAATCATTAATTTAATCATGAATCATGAATCATTATCTGAATCATGAATCGAATCATGAATCATGAATTGAATCATGAATTGAATCATGAATTGAATCATGAATCATGAATCATGAATCATGAATTGAATCATGAATTGAATCATGAATCATAAATTGAATCATGAATCATGATTTATGAATCGAATCATGAATCATGAATCATGAATTGAATCATGAATCATGAATGATGAATCAAATCATTAATCATAAATTGAAATATGTATCATGAATTGAATCATGAATTGAATGATAAGTCATTAAATAAATCATGAAATGAATCATGAATCATGAATTGAATCATGAATCATGAATCATGAATTGAATCATGAATTGAATCACGAATTGAATAATGAAACATGAATCATTAATCATGAATTGAATCATGAATCATGTAACATGAATTGAATCAAGAAACATGAATCATGAATTGAATCATGAATCATGAATTATGAAATGAAACATGAATCATTAATTGAATCATGAATCATGAATTGAATCATGAATCATGAATCATCAATCATGAATCATGAATCGAATAATGAATCATGAATTGAGTCATGAATCATGAATCATGTAATGAATCATGAATTGAATCATGAATTAAATCATGAATCATGAAATGAATCATGAATTGAAACATCTATTGAATCGTGAATTGAATCATGATTCATGATTCATGAATCATGATTTGAATCATGAATCATGAATCATGAATCGAATCATGAAACATTAATCATGAATTGAATCATGAATCATGAATCAAATTATGAATCATGAATTGAATCATGAATCATGAATTGAATCATGAATCATGAATCATGAATCATGAATCTAATCATGAATCATGAATCATGAATTGAATCATGAATCATGAATTGAATCATGAATTGAATTATAAGTCATGAAATGAATCATGAAATGAATCATGAATCATGAATTGAATCACAGATCATGAATTGAATCATGAATCATGAATCATGAATTTTATCATGAAACGAATCATGAATCATGAATTGAATCATAAATCATGAATCATGAATTGAATCATAAATCATGAGTCATGAATCGAATCATGATTCATTAATTGAATCATGAATCATGAAATGAATCATGAATCATGAATTGAATCATGAATTATGAATTGAATCATGTATCATGAATCCTGAATTGAATCATGAATTAAATCATGAATCATCAATTGAATCATGAAACATGAATCATGAGTCATGAAATGAAGCATGAATCATGAATTGAATTATGAGTCATGAAATGAATCATGAATTGAATCATGAATCATGAATCATGAATTTTATCATGAAATGAATCATGAATCATGAATTGAATCATGAATCATGAGTCATGAATCGAATCATGAATCATGAATTGAATCATGAATCATGATTCATGAAATGAATCATGAATCATGAATTGAATCATGAATCATGAATTAAATCATGAATCATATATCATAAATTGAATCATGAATTGAAACATGAAACATAAATCATGAATCATGAATTGAATCATGAATCATGAATTGAATCATAAATCATGAATCATGAATTGAATCATGAATCATGAATCATGAATTATGAAATGAATCATGAATTGAATCATGAATCATGAATTATGAAAGAATCATGATCTATGAATTGAATCATGAATCGAATCATGAATCATGAATTGAATCATGAATCATGAATCATGAATCATGAATAATGAATCATGAATAATGAATCATGAGTCATGAATCAAATCATGAATCATGAATCATGAATTGAATCATGAATCATAAATTGAATCATTAATCATGAATCATGAATCATGAATAATGAATCATGAATAATGAATCAAGAATCGAATCATGAATCATGAATCATGAATTGAATCATGAATCATGAATTGAATCATGAATCATGAATTGAATAATGAATCATGAAATGAATCATGAATTGAATCATATATTGAATCATGAATTGAATCATGAATCATGAATCATGAATTGAATAAAAAATTAAATCATGAATCATGAATCATGAAATGTATCATGAATTGAATCATGAATCACGAATTGAATCATGAATCATGAATCAAATCATGAATCATGAATCATGAATCAAATCATGAATCATGAATCATGAATCATGAATTAAATCATGAATCATGACTCATTAATTTAATCATGAATCATGAATCATGATCTGAATCATGAATCATGAATTGAATCATGAATCATGAATTGAATCATGAATTGAATCATGAATTGAATCATGAATCATGAATCATGAAATGAATCATGAATTGAATCATGAATCATAAATTGAATCATGAATCATGATTTATGAATCGAATCATGAATCATGAATCATGAATTGAATCATGAATCATGAATGATGAATCAAATCATTAATCATAAATTGAAATATGAATCATGAATTGAATCATGAATTGAATGATAAGTCATTAAATAAATCATGAAATGAATCATGAATTGAATCATGAATCATGAATCATGAATTGAATCATGAATTGAATCACGAATTGAATAATGAAACATGAATCATTAATCATGAATTGAATCATGAATCATGTAACATGAATTGAATCAAGAAACATGAATCATGAATTGAATCATGAATCATGAATTATGAAATGAAACATGAATCATTAATTGAATCATGAATCATGAAATGAATCATGAAACATGAATCATCAATCATGAATCATGAATCGAATAATGAATCATGAATTGAGTCATGAATCATGAATCATGTAATGAATCATGAATTGAATCATGAATTAAATCATGAATCATGAAACATGAATCATCAATCATGAATCATGAATCGAATAATGAATCATGAATTGAGTCATGAATCATGAATCATGTAATGAATCATGAATTGAATCATGAATTAAATCATGAATCATGAAATGAATCATGAATTGAAACATCTATTGAATCGTGAATTGAATCATGATTCATGAATCATGAATCATGATTTGAATCATGAATCATGAATCATGAATCGAATCATGAAACATTAATCATGAATTGAATCATGAATCAAATTATGAATCATGAATTGAATCATGAATCATGAATCATGAATCATGAATCTAATCATGAATCATGAATCATGAATTGAATCATGAATCATGAATTGAATCATGAATTGAATTATAAGTCATGAAATGAATCATGAAATGAATCATGAATCATGAATTGAATCACGAATCATGAATTGAATCATGAATCATGAATTTTATCATGAAACGAATCATGAATCATGAATTGAATCATAAATCATGAATCATGAATTGAATCATAAATCATGAGTCATGAATCGAATCATGATTCATTAATTGAATCATGAATCATGAAATGAATCATGAATCATGAATTGAATCATGAATTATGAATTGAATCATGAATCATGAATCCTGAATTGAATCATGAATTAAATCATGAATCATCAATTGAATCATGAAACATGAATCATGAGTCATGAAATGAATCATGAATCATGAATTGAATTATGAGTCATGAAATGAATCATGAATTGAATCATGAATCATGAATCATGAATTTTATCATGAAATGAATCATGAATCATGAATTGAATCATGAATCATGAGTCATGAATCGAATCATGAATCATGAATTGAATCATGAATCATGATTCATGAAATGAATCATGAATCATGAATTGAATCATGAATCATGAATTAAATCATGAATCATGAATCATAAATTGAATCATGAATTGAATCATGAAACATAAATCATGAATCATGAATTGAATCATGAATCATGAATTGAATCATAAATCATGAATCATGAATTGAATCATGAATCATGAATCATGAATCATGAATTATGAAATGAATCATGAATTGAATCATGAATCATGAATTATGAAAGAATTATGAATCATGAATTGAATCATGAATCATGAAATGAAGCATAAAACATTAATCATCAATCATGAACCATGAATTTAATAATGAATCATGAATTGAATCATAAATCATGAATCCTGAATTGAATCATGAATCATGAATCATGAATCATGAATTAAATCATGAATCATGAATCATTAATTTAATCATGAATCATGAATCATGATCTGAATCATGAATCATGAATCGAATCATGAATCATGAATTGAATCATGAATTGAATCATGAATTGAATCATGAATCATGAATCATGAATCATGAATCATGAATTGAATCATGAATTGAATCATGAATCATAAATTGAATCATGAATCATGATTTATGAATCGAATCATGAATCATGAATCATGAATTGAATCATGAATCATGAATGATGAATCAAATCATTAATCATAAATTGAAATATGTATCATGAATTGAATCATGAATTGAATGATAAGTCATTAAATAAATCATGAAATGAATCATGAATCATGAATTGAATCATGAATCATGAATCATGAATTGAATCATGAATTGAATCACGAATTGAATAATGAAACATGAATCATTAATCATGAATTGAATCATGAATCATGTAACATGAATTGAATCAAGAAACATGAATCATGAATTGAATCATGAATCATGAATTATGAAATGAAACATGAATCATTAATTGAATCATGAATCATGAATTGAATCATGAATCATGAATCATCAATCATGAATCATGAATCGAATAATGAATCATGAATTGATTCATGAATCATGAATCATGTAATGAATCATGAATTGAATCATGAATTAAATCATGAATCATGAAATGAATCATGAATTGAAACATCTATTGAATCGTGAATTGAATCATGATTCATGATTCATGAATCATGATTTGAATCATGAATCATGAATCATGAATCGAATCATGAAACATTAATCATGAATTGAATCATGAATCATGAATCAAATTATGAATCATGAATTGAATCATGAATCATGAATTGAATCATGAATCATGAATCATGAATCATGAATCTAATCATGAATCATGAATCATGAATTGAATCATGAATCATGAATTGAATCATGAATTGAATTATAGGTCATGAAATGAATCATGAAATGAATCATGAATCATGAATTGAATCACAGATCATGAATTGAATCATGAATCATGAATCATGAATTTTAACATGAAACGAATCATGAATCATGAATTGAATCATAAATCATGAATCATGAATTGAATCATAAATCATGAGTCATGAATCGAATCATGATTCATTAATTGAATCATGAATCATGAAATGAATCATGAATCATGAATTGAATCATGAATTATGAATTGAATCATGTATCATGAATCCTGAATTGAATCATGAATTAAATCATGAATCATCAATTGAATCATGAAACATGAATCATGAGTCATGAAATGAATCATGAATCATGAATTGAATTATGAGTCATGAAATGAATCATGAATTGAATCATGAATCATGAATCATGAATTTTATCATGAAATGAATCATGAATCATGAATTGAATCATGAATCATGAGTCATGAATCGAATCATGAATCATGAATTGAATCATGAATCATGATTCATGAAATGAATCATGAATCATGAATTGAATCATGAATCATGAATTAAATCATGAATCATATATCATAAATTGAATCATGAATTGAAACATGAAACATAAATCATGAATCATGAATTGAATCATGAATCATGAATTGAATCATAAATCATGAATCATGAATTGAATCATGAATCATGAATCATGAATTATGAAATGAATCATGAATTGAATCATGAATCATGAATTATGAAAGAATTATGAATCATGAATTGAATCATGAATCATGAAATGAAGCATAAAACATTAATCATCAATCATGAACCATGAATTTAATAATGAATCATGAATTGAATCATAAATCATGAATCATGAATTGAATCATGAATCATGAATCATGAATCATGAATTAAATCATGAATCATGAATCATTAATTTAATCATGAATCATGAATCATGATCTGAATCATGAATCATGAATCGAATCATGAATCATGAATTGAATCATGAATTGAATCATGAATTGAATCATGAATCATGAATCATGAAATGAATCATGAATTGAATCATGAATCATAAATTGAATCATGAATCATGATTTATGAATCGAATCATGAATCATGAATCATGAATTGAATCATGAATCATGAATGATGAATCAAATCATTAATCATAAATTGAAATATGAATCATGAATTGAATCATGAATTGAATGATAAGTCATTAAATAAATCATGAAATGAATCATGAATCATGAATTGAATCATGAATCATGAATCATGAATTGAATCATGAATTGAATCACGAATTGAATAATGAAACATGAATCATTAATCATGAATTGAATCATGAATCATGTAACATGAATTGAATCAAGAAACATGAATCATGAATTGAATCATGAATCATGAATTATGAAATGAAACATGAATCATTAATTGAATCATGAATCATGAAATGAATCATGAAACATGAATCATCAATCATGAATCATGAATCGAATAATGAATCATGAATTGAGTCATGAATCATGAATCATGTAATGAATCATGAATTGAATCATGAATTAAATCATGAATCATGAAATGAATCATGAATTGAAACATCTATTGAATCGTGAATTGAATCATGATTCATGAATCATGAATCATGATTTGAATCATGAATCATGAATCGAATCATGAAACATTAATCATGAATTGAATCATGAATCATGAATCAAATTATGAATCATGAATTGAATCATGAATCATGAATTGAATCATGAATCATGAATCATGAATCATGAATCTAATCATGAATCATGAATCATGAATTGAATCATGAATCATGAATTGAATCATGAATTGAATTATAAGTCATGAAATGAATCATGAAATCAATCATGAATCATGAATCGAATAATGAATCATGAATTGAGTCATGAATCATGAATCATGTAATGAATCATGAATTGAATCATGAATTAAATCATGAATCATGAAATGAATCATGAATTGAAACATCTATTGAATCGTGAATTGAATCATGATTCATGAATCATGAATCATGATTTGAATCATGAATCATGAATCATGAATCGAATCATGAAACATTAATCATGAATTGAATCATGAATCATGAATCAAATTATGAATCATGAATTGAATCATGAATCATGAATTGAATCATGAATCATGAATCATGAATCTAATCATGAATCATGAATCATGAATTGAATCATGAATCATGAATTGAATCATGAATTGAATTATAAGTCATGAAATGAATCATGAAATGAATCATGAATCATGAATTGAATCACGAATCATGAATTGAATCATGAATCATGAATCATGAATTTTATCATGAAACGAATCATGAATCATGAATTGAATCATAAATCATGAATCATGAATTGAATCATAAATCATGAGTCATGAATCGAATCATGATTCATTAATTGAATCATGAATCATGAAATGAATCATGAATCATGAATTGAATTATGAGTCATGAAATGAATCATAAATTGAATCATGAATCATGAATCATGAATTTTATCATGAAATGAATCATGAATCATGAATTGAATCATGAGTCATGAATCGAATCATGAATCATGAATTGAATCATGAATCATGATTCATGAAATGAATCATGAATCATGAATTGAATCATGAATCATGAATTAAATCATGAATCATGAATCATAAATTGAATCATGAATTGAATCATGAAACATAAATCATGAATCATGAATTGAATCATGAATCATGAATTGAATCATAAATCATGAATCATGAATTGAATCATGAATCATGAATCATGAATCATGAATTATGAAATGAATCATGAATTGAATCATGAATCATGAATTATGAAAGAATTATGAATCATGAATTGAATCATGAATCATGAAATGAAGCATAAAACATTAATCATCAATCATGAACCATGAATTTAATAATGAATCATGAATTGAATCATAAATCATGAATCCTGAATTGAATCATGAATCATGAATCATGAATCATGAATTAAATCATGAATCATGAATCATTAATTTAATCATGAATCATGAATCATGATCTGAATCATGAATCATGAATCGAATCATGAATCATGAATTGAATCATGAATTGAATCATGAATTGAATCATGAATCATGAATCATGAATCATGAATCATGAATTGAATCATGAATTGAATCATGAATCATAAATTGAATCATGAATCATGATTTATGAATCGAATCATGAATCATGAATCATGAATTGAATCATGAATCATGAATGATGAATCAAATCATTAATCATAAATTGAAATATGTATCATGAATTGAATCATGAATTGAATGATAAGTCATTAAATAAATCATGAAATGAATCATGAATCATGAATTGAATCATGAATCATGAATTGAATCATGAATTGAATCACGAATTGAATAATGAAACATGAATCATTAATCATGAATTGAATCATGAATCATGTAACATGAATTGAATCAAGAAACATGAATCATGAATTGAATCATGAATCATGAATTATGAAATGAAACATGAATCATTAATTGAATCATGAATCATGAATTGAATCATGAATCATGAATCATCAATCATGAATCATGAATCGAATAATGAATCATGAATTGAGTCATGAATCATGAATCATGTAATGAATCATGAATTGAATCATGAATTAAATCATGAATCATGAAATGAATCATGAATTGAAACATCTATTGAATCGTGAATTGAATCATGATTCATGATTCATGAATCATGATTTGAATCATGAATCATGAATCATGAATCGAATCATGAAACATTAATCATGAATTGAATCATGAATCATGAATCAAATTATGAATCATGAATTGAATCATGAATCATGAATTGAATCATGAATCATGAATCATGAATCATGAATCTAATCATGAATCATGAATCATGAATTGAATCATGAATCATGAATTGAATCATGAATCATGAATTGAATCATGAATTGAATTATAAGTCATGAAATGAATCATGAAATGAATCATGAATCATGAATTGAATCACAGATCATGAATTGAATCATGAATCATGAATCATGAATTTTATCATGAAACGAATCATGAATCATGAATTGAATCATAAATCATGAATCATGAATTGAATCATAAATCATGAGTCATGAATCGAATCATGATTCATTAATTGAATCATGAATCATGAAATGAATCATGAATCATGAATTGAATCATGAATTATGAATTGAATCATGTATCATGAATCCTGAATTGAATCATGAATTAAATCATGAATCATCAATTGAATCATGAAACATGAATCATGAGTCATGAAATGAATCATGAATCATGAATTGAATTATGAGTCATGAAATGAATCATGAATTGAATCATGAATCATGAATCATGAATTTTATCATGAAATGAATCATGAATCATGAATTGAATCATGAATCATGAGTCATGAATCGAATCATGAATCATGAATTGAATCATGAATCATGATTCATGAAATGAATCATGAATCATGAATTGAATCATGAATCATGAATTAAATCATGAATCATATATCATAAATTGAATCATGAATTGAAACATGAAACATAAATCATGAATCATGAATTGAATCATGAATCATGAATTGAATCATAAATCATGAATCATGAATTGAATCATGAATCATGAATTATGAAATGAATCATGAATTGAATCATGAATCATGAATTATGAAAGAATTATGAATCATGAATTGAATCATGAATCATGAAATGAAGCATAAAACATTAATCATCAATCATGAACCATGAATTTAATAATGAATCATGAATTGAATCATAAATCATGAATCATGAATTGAATCATGAATCATGAATCATGAATTAAATCATGAATCATGAATCATTAATTTAATCATGAATCATGAATCATGATCTGAATCATGAATCATGAATCGAATCATGAATCATGAATTGAATCATGAATTGAATCATGAATTGAATCATGAATCATGAATCATGAAATGAATCATGAATTGAATCATGAATCATAAATTGAATCATGAATCATGATTTATGAATCGAATCATGAATCATGAATCATGAATTGAATCATGAATCATGAATGATGAATCAAATCATTAATCATAAATTGAAATATGAATCATGAATTGAATCATGAATTGAATGATAAGTCATTAAATAAATCATGAAATGAATCATGAATCATGAATTGAATCATGAATCATGAATCATGAATTGAATCATGAATTGAATCACGAATTGAATAATGAAACATGAATCATTAATCATGAATTGAATCATGAATCATGTAACATGAATTGAATCAAGAAACATGAATCATGAATTGAATCATGAATCATGAATTATGAAATGAAACATGAATCATTAATTGAATCATGAATCATGAAATGAATCATGAAACATGAATCATCAATCATGAATCATGAATCGAATAATGAATCATGAATTGAGTCATGAATCATGAATCATGTAATGAATCATGAATTGAATCATGAATTAAATCATGAATCATGAAATGAATCATGAATTGAAACATCTATTGAATCGTGAATTGAATCATGATTCATGAATCATGAATCATGATTTGAATCATGAATCATGAATCGAATCATGAAACATTAATCATGAATTGAATCATGAATCATGAATCAAATTATGAATCATGAATTGAATCATGAATCATGAATTGAATCATGAATCATGAATCATGAATCATGAATCTAATCATGAATCATGAATCATGAATTGAATCATGAATCATGAATTGAATCATGAATTGAATTATAAGTCATGAAATGAATCATGAAATCAATCATGAATCATGAATCGAATAATGAATCATGAATTGAGTCATGAATCATGAATCATGTAATGAATCATGAATTGAATCATGAATTAAATCATGAATCATGAAATGAATCATGAATTGAAACATCTATTGAATCGTGAATTGAATCATGATTCATGAATCATGAATCATGATTTGAATCATGAATCATGAATCATGAATCATGAATCATGATTTGAATCATGAATCATGAATCATGAATCGAATCATGAAACATTAATCATGAATTGAATCATGAATCATGAATCAAATTATGAATCATGAATTGAATCATGAATCATGAATTGAATCATGAATCATGAATCTAATCATGAATCATGAATCATGAATTGAATCATGAATCATGAATTGAATCATGAATTGAATTTTAAGTCATGAAATGAATCATGAAATGAATCATGAATCATGAATTGAATCACGAATCATGAATTGAATCATGAATCATGAATCATGAATTTTATCATGAAACGAATCATGAATCATGAATTGAATCATAAATCATGAATCATGAATTGAATCATAAATCATGAGTCATGAATCGAATCATGATTCATTAATTGAATCATGAATCATGAAATGAATCATGAATCATGAATTGAATCATGAATTATGAATTGAATCATGAATCATGAATCCTGAATTGAATCATGAATTAAATCATGAATCATCAATTGAATCATGAAACATGAATCATGAGTCATGAAATGAATCATGAATCATGAATTGAATTATGAGTCATGAAATGAATCATGAATTGAATCATGAATCATGAATCATGAATTTTATCATGAAATGAATCATGAATCATGAATTGAATCATGAATCATGAGTCATGAATCGAATCATGAATCATGAATTGAATCATGAATCATGATTCATGAAATGAATCATGAATCATGAATTGAATCATGAATCATGAATTAAATCATGAATCATGAATCATAAATTGAATCATGAATTGAATCATGAAACATAAATCATGAATCATGAATTGAATCATGAATCATGAATTGAATCATAAATCATGAATCATGAATTGAATCATGAATCATGAATCATGAATCATGAATTATGAAATGAATCATGAATTGAATCATGAATCATGAATTATGAAAGAATTATGAATCATGAATTGAATCATGAATCATGAAATGAAGCATAAAACATTAATCATCAATCATGAACCATGAATTTAATAATGAATCATGAATTGAATCATAAATCATGAATCATGAATTGAATCATGAATCATGAATCATAAATCATGTAATGAATCATTAATCATGAATCGAATCATGAATCATCAATCATGAATCATGAATCGAATAATGAATCATGAATTGAGTCATGAATCATGAATCATGTAATGAATCATGAATTGAATCATGAATTAAATCATGAATCATGAAATGAATCATGAATTGAAACATCTATTGAATCGTGAATTGAATCATGATTCATGAATCATGAATCATGATTTGAATCATGAATCATGAATCATGAATCGAATCATGAAACATTAATCATGAATTGAATCATGAATCATGAATCAAATTATGAATCATGAATTGAATCATGAATCATGAATTGAATCATGAATCATGAATCATGAATCATGAATCTAATCATGAATCATGAATCATGAATTGAATCATGAATCATGAATTGAATCATGAATTGAATTATAAGTCATGAAATGAATCATGAAATGAATCATGAATCATGAATTGAATCATGAATCATGAATCATGAATTTTATCATGAAACGAATCATGAATCATGAATTGAATCATAAATCATGAATCATGAATTGAATCATAAATCATGAGTCATGAATCGAATCATGATTCATTAATTGAATCATGAATCATGAAATGAATCATGAATCATGAATTGAATCATGAATTATGAATTGAATCATGAATCATGAATCCTGAATTGAATCATGAATTAAATCATGAATCATCAATTGAATCATGAAACATGAATCATGAGTCATGAAATGAATCATGAATCATGAATTGAATTATGAGTCATGAAATGAATCATGAATTGAATCATGAATCATGAATTGAATCATGAATCATGAATCATGAATTTTATCATGAAATGAATCATGAATCATGAATTGAATCATGAATCATGAGTCATGAATCGAATCATGAATCATGAATTGAATCATGAATCATGATTCATGAAATGAATCATGAATCATGAATTGAATCATGAATCATGAATTAAATCATGAATCATGAATCATAAATTGAATCATGAATTGAATCATGAAACATAAATCATGAGTCATGAATTGAATCATGAATCATGAATTGAATCATAAATCATGAATCATGAATTGAATCATGAATCATGAATCATGAATCATGAATTATGAAATGAATCATGAATTGAATAATGAATCATGAATTATGAAAGAATTATGAATCATGAATTGAATCATGAATCATGAAATGAAGCATAAAACATTAATCATCAATCATGAACCATGAATTTAATAATGAATCATGAATTGAATCATAAATCATGAATCATGAATTGAATCATGAATCATGAATCATGAATCATGAATTAAATCATGAATCATGAATCATGAATTGAATCATAAATCATGAGTCATGAATCGAATCATGATTCATTAATTGAATCATGATTCATAATTCTTTCATAATTCATGATTCATTATTCAATTCATGATTCATTTCATAATTCATGATTCATGATTCATGATTCATGATTCAATTCATGATTCATGATTTATGAATCGAATCATGAAACATTAATCATGAATTGAATCATGAATCATGAATCAAATTATGAATCATGAATTGAATCATGAATCATGAATTGAATCATGAATCATGAATCATGAATCATGAATCTAATCATGAATCATGAATCATGAATTGAATCATGAATCATGAATTGAATCATGAATTGAATTATAAGTCATGAAATGAATCATGAAATGAATCATGAATCATGAATTGAATCACGAATCATGAATTGAATCATGAATCATGAATCATGAATTTTATCATGAAACGAATCATGAATCATGAATTGAATCATAAATCATGAATCATGAATTGAATCATAAATCTATTGAATCGTGAATTGAATCATGATTCATGAATCATGAATCATGATTTGAATCATGAATCATGAATCATGAATCGAATCATGAAACATTAATCATGAATTGAATCATGAATCATGAATCAAATTATGAATCATGAATTGAATCATGAATCATGAATTGAATCATGAATCATGAATCATGAATCATGAATCTAATCATGAATCATGAATCATGAATTGAATCATGAATCATGAATTGAATCATGAATTGAATTATAAGTCATGAAATGAATCATGAAATGAATCATGAATCATGAATTGAATCACGAATCATGAATTGAATCATGAATCATGAATTTTATCATGAAACGAATCATGAATCATGAATTGAATCATAAATCATGAATCATGAATTGAATCATAAATCATGAGTCATGAATCGAATCATGATTCATTAATTGAATCATGAATCATGATTCATGAAATGAATCATGAATCATGAATTGAATCATGAATCATGAATTAAATCATGAATCATGAATCATAAATTGAATCATGAATTGAATCATGAAACATAAATCATGAATCATGAATTGAATCATGAATCATGAATTGAATCATAAATCATGAATCATGAATTGAATCATGAATCATGAATTATGAAAGAATTATGAATCATGAATTGAATCATAAATCATGAAATGAAGCATAAAACATTAATCATCAATCATGAACCATGAATTTAATAATGAATCATGAATTGAATCATAAATCATGAATCATGAATTGAATCATGAATCATGAATCATAAATCATGTAATGAATCATTAATCATGAATCGAATCATGAATCATCAATCATGAATCATGAATCGAATAATGAATCATGAATTGAGTCATGAATCATGAATCATGTAATGAATCATGAATTGAATCATGAATTAAATCATGAATCATGAAATGAATCATGAATTGAAACATCTATTGAATCGTGAATTGAATCATGATTCATGAATCATGAATCATGATTTGAATCATGAATCATGAATCATGAATCGAATCATGAAACATTAATCATGAATTGAATCATGAATCATGAATCAAATTATGAATCATGAATTGAATCATGAATCATGAATTGAATCATGAATCATGAATCATGAATCATGAATCTAATCATGAATCATGAATCATGAATTGAATCATGAATCATGAATTGAATCATGAATTGAATTATAAGTCATGAAATGAATCATGAAATGAATCATGAATCATGAATTGAATCATGAATCATGAATCATGAATTTTATCATGAAACGAATCATGAATCATGAATTGAATCATAAATCATGAATCATGAATTGAAACATAAATCATGAATCGTGAATTGAATCATGATTCATGAATCATGAATCATCAATTGAATCATGAAACATGAATCATGAGTCATGAAATGAATCATGAATCATGAATTGAATTATGAGTCATGAAATGAATCATGAATTGAATCATGAATCATGAATTGAATCATGAATCATGAATCATGAATTTTATCATGAAATGAATCATGAATCATGAATTGAATCATGAATCATGAGTCATGAATCGAATCATGAATCATGAATTGAATCATGAATCATGATTCATGAAATGAATCATGAATCATGAATTGAATCATGAATCATGAATTAAATCATGAATCATGAATCATAAATTGAATCATGAATTGAATCATGAAACATAAATCATGAGTCATGAATTGAATCATGAATCATGAATTGAATCATAAATCATGAATCATGAATTGAATCATGAATCATGAATCATGAATCATGAATTATGAAATGAATCATGAATTGAATAATGAATCATGAATTATGAAAGAATTATGAATCATGAATTGAATCATGAATCATGAAATGAAGCATAAAACATTAATCATCAATCATGAACCATGAATTTAATAATGAATCATGAATTGAATCATAAATCATGAATCATGAATTGAATCATGAATCATGAATCATGAATCATGAATTAAATCATGAATCATGAATCATGAATTGAATCATAAATCATGAGTCATGAATCGAATCATGATTCATTAATTGAATCATGATTCATAATTCTTTCATAATTCATGATTCATTATTCAATTCATGATTCATTTCATAATTCATGATTCATGATTCATGATTCAATTCATGATTCATGATTTATGAATCGAATCATGAAACATTAATCATGAATTGAATCATGAATCATGAATCAAATTATGAATCATGAATTGAATCATGAATCATGAATCATGAATCATGAATCTAATCATGAATCATGAATCATGAATTTAATCATGAATCATGAATTGAATCATGAATTGAATTATAAGTCATGAAATGAATCATGAAATGAATCATGAATCATGAATTGAATCACGAATCATGAATTGAATCATGAATCATGAATCATGAATTTTATCATGAAACGAATCATGAATCATGAATTGAATCATAAATCATGAATCATGAATTGAATCATAAATCTATTGAATCGTGAATTGAATCATGATTCATGAATCATGAATCATGATTTGAATCATGAATCATGAATCATGAATCGAATCATGAAACATTAATCATGAATTGAATCATGAATCATGAATCAAATTATGAATCATGAATTGAATCATGAATCATGAATTGAATCATGAATCATGAATCATGAATCATGAATCTAATCATGAATCATGAATCATGAATTGAATCATGAATCATGAATTGAATCATGAATTGAATTATAAGTCATGAAATGAATCATGAAATGAATCATGAATCATGAATTGAATCACGAATCATGAATTGAATCATGAATCATGAATCATGAATTTTATCATGAAACGAATCATGAATCATGAATTGAATCATAAATCATGAATCATGAATTGAATCATAAATCATGAGTCATGAATCGAATCATGATTCATTAATTGAATCATGAATCATGAAATGAATCATGAATCATGAATTGAATCATGAATTATGAATTGAATCATGAATCATGAATCCTGAATTGAATCATGAATTAAATCATGAATCATCAATTGAATCATGAAACATGAATCATGAGTCATGAAATGAATCATGAATTGAATTATGAGTCATGAAATGAATCATGAATTGAATCATGAATCATGAATTGAATCATGAATCATGAATCATGAATTTTATCATGAAATGAATCATGAATCATGAATTGAATCATGAATCATGAGTCATGAATCGAATCATGAATCATGAATTGAATCATGAATCATGATTCATGAAATGAATCATGAATCATGAATTGAATCATGAATCATGAATAAAATCAAGAATCATGAATCATAAATTGAATCATGAATTGAATCATGAAACATAAATCATGAATCATGAATTGAATCATGAATCATGAATTGAATCATAAATCATGAATCATGAATTGAATCATGAATCATGAATCATGAATTATGAAATGAATCATGAATTGAATAATGAATCATGAATTATGAAAGAATTATGAATCATGAATTGAATCATGAATCATGAAATGAAGCATAAAACATTAATCATCAATCATGAACCATGAATTTAATAATGAATCATGAATTGAATCATAAATCATGAATCATGAATTGAATCATGAATCATGAATCATGAATCATGAATTAAATCATGAATCATGAATCATTAATTTAATCATGAATCATGAATCATGAATTGAATCATGAATTGAATCATGAATTGAATCATGAATCATGAATCATGAAATGAATGATGAATTGAATCATGAATCATAAATTGAATCATGAATCATGATTTATGAATCGAATCATGAATCATGAATCATGAATTGAATCATGAATCATGAATGATGAATCAAATCATTAATCATAAATTGAAATATGAATCATGAATTGAATCATGAATTGAATGATAAGTCATTAAATAAATCATGAAATGAATCATGAATCATGAATTGAATCATGAATCATGAATCATGAATTGAATCATGAATTGAATCACGAATTGAATAATGAAACATGAATCATTAATCATGAATTGAATCATGAATCATGTAACATGAATTGAATCAAGAAACATGAATCATGAATTGAATCATGAATCATGAATTATGAAATGAAACATGAATCATTAATTGAATCATGAATCATGAATTGAATCATGAATCATGAATCATCAATCATGAATCATGAATCGAATAATGAATCATGAATTGAGTCATGAATCATGAATCATGTAATGAATCATGAATTGAATCATGAATTAAATCATGAATCATGAAATGAATCATGAATTGAAACATCTATTGAATCGTGAATTGAATCATGATTCATGAATCATGAATCATGATTTGAATCATGAATCATGAATCATGAATCGAATCATGAAACATTAATCATGAATTGAATCATGAATCATGAATCAAATTATGAATCATGAATTGAATCATGAATCATGAATTGAATCATGAATCATGAATCATGAATCATGAATCTAATCATGAATCATGAATCATGAATTGAATCATGAATCATGAATTGAATCATGAATTGAATTATAAGTCATGAAATGAATCATGAAATCAATCATGAATCATGAATCGAATAATGAATCATGAATTGAGTCATGAATCATGAATCATGTAATGAATCATGAATTGAATCATGAATTAAATCATGAATCATGAAATGAATCATGAATTGAAACATCTATTGAATCGTGAATTGAATCATGATTCATGAATCATGAATCATGATTTGAATCATGAATCATGAATTATGAATCGAATCATGAAACATTAATCATGAATTGAATCATGAATCATGAATCAAATTATGAATCATGAATTGAATCATGAATCATGAATTGAATCATGAATCATGAATCATGAATCATGAATCTAATCATGAATCATGAATCATGAATTGAATCATGAATCATGAATTGAATCATGAATTGAATTATAAGTCATGAAATGAATCATGAAATGAATCATGAATCATGAATTGAATCACGAATCATGAATTGAATCATGAATCATGAATCATGAATTTTATCATGAAACGAATCATGAATCATGAATTGAATCATAAATCATGAATCATGAATTGAATCATAAATCATGAGTCATGAATCGAATCATGATTCATTAATTGAATCATGAATCATGAAATGAATCATGAATCATGAATTGAATCATGAATTATGAATTGAATCATGAATCATGAATCCTGAATTGAATCATGAATTAAATCATGAATAATCAATTGAATCATGAAACATGAATCATGAGTCATGAAATGAATCATGAATCATGAATTGAATTATGAGTCATGAAATGAATCATGAATTGAATCATGAATCATGAATCATGAATTTTATCATGAAATGAATCATGAATCATGAATTGAATCATGAATCATGATTCATGAAATGAATCATGAATCATGAATTGAATCATGAATCATGAATTAAATCATGAATCATGAATCATAAATTGAATCATGAATTGAATCATGAAACATAAATCATGAATCATGAATTGAATCATGAATCATGAATTGAATCATAAATCATGAATCATGAATTGAATCATGAATCATGAATCATGAATCATGAATTATGAAATGAATCATGAATTGAATCATGAATCATGAATTATGAAAGAATTATGAATCATGAATTGAATCATGAATCATGAAATGAAGCATAAAACATTAATCATCAATCATGAACCATGAATTTAATAATGAATCATGAATTGAATCATAAATCATGAATCATGAATTGAATCATGAATCATGAATCATAAATCATGTAATGAATCATTAATCATGAATCGAATCATGAATCATCAATCATGAATCATGAATCGAATAATGAATCATGAATTGAGTCATGAATCATGAATCATGTAATGAATCATGAATTGAATCATGAATTAAATCATGAATCATGAAATGAATCATGAATTGAAACATCTATTGAATCGTGAATTGAATCATGATTCATGAATCATGAATCATGATTTGAATCATGAATCATGAATCATGAATCGAATCATGAAACATTAATCATGAATTGAATCATGAATCATGAATCAAATTATGAATCATGAATTGAATCATGAATCATGAATTGAATCATGAATCATGAATCATGAATCATGAATCTAATCATGAATCATGAATCATGAATTGAATCATGAATCATGAATTGAATCATGAATTGAATTATAAGTCATGAAATGACTCATGAAATGAATCATGAATCATGAATTGAATCACGAATCATGAATTGAATCATGAATCATGAATCATGAATTTTATCATGAAACGAATCATGAATCATGAATTGAATCATAAATCATGAATCATGAATTGAATCATAAATCATGAGTCATGAATCGAATCATGATTCATTAATTGAATCATGAATCATGAAATGAATCATGAATCATGAATTGAATCATGAATTATGAATTGAATCATGAATCCTGAATTGAATCATGAATTAAATCATGAATCATCAATTGAATCATGAAACATGAATCATGAGTCATGAAATGAATCATGAATCATGAATTGAATTATGAGTCATGAAATGAATCATGAATTGAATCATGAATCATGAATCATGAATTTTATCATGAAATGAATCATGAATCATGAATTGAATCATGAATCATGAGTCATGAATCGAATCATGAATCATGAATTGAATCATGAATCATGATTCATGAAATGAATCATGAATCATGAATTGAATCATGAATCATGAATTAAATCATGAATCATGAATCATAAATTGAATCATGAATTGAATCATGAAACATAAATCATGAATCATGAATTGAATCATGAATCATGAATTGAATCATAAATCATGAATCATGAATTGAATCATGAATCATGAATCATGAATCATGAATTATGAAATGAATCATGAATTGAATAATGAATCATGAATTATGAAAGAATTATGAATCATGAATTGAATCATGAATCATGAAATGAAGCATAAAACATTAATCATCAATCATGAACCATGAATTTAATAATGAATCATGAATTGAATCATAAATCATGAATCATGAATTGAATCATGAATCATGAATCATGAATCATGAATTAAATCATGAATCATGAATCATTAATTTAATCATGAATCATGAATCATGATCTGAATCATGAATCATGAATCGAATCATGAATCATGAATTGAATCATGAATTGAATCATGAATTGAATCATGAATCATGAATCATGAAATGAATCATGAATTGAATCATGAATCATAAATTGAATCATGAATCATGATTTATGAATCGAATCATGAATCATGAATCATGAATTGAATCATGAATCATGAATGATGAATCAAATCATTAATCATAAATTGAAATATGAATCATGAATTGAATCATGAATTGAATGATAAGTCATTAAATAAATCATGAAATGAATCATGAATCATGAATTGAATCATGAATCATGAATCATGAATTGAATCATGAATTGAATCACGAATTGAATAATGAAACATGAATCATTAATCATGAATTGAATCATGAATCATGTAACATGAATTGAATCAAGAAACATGAATCATGAATTGAATCATGAATCATGAATTATGAAATGAAACATGAATCATTAATTGAATCATGAATCATGAAATGAATCATGAAACATGAATCATCAATCATCAATCATGAATCGAATAATGAATCATGAATTGAGTCATGAATCATGAATCATGTAATGAATCATGAATTGAATCATGAATTAAATCATGAATCATGAAATGAATCATGAATTGAAACATCTATTGAATCGTGAATTGAATCATGATTCATGAATCATGAATCATGATTTGAATCATGAATCATGAATCATGAATCGAATCATGAAACATTAATCATGAATTGAATCATGAATCATGAATCAAATTATGAATCATGAATTGAATCATGAATCATGAATTGAATCATGAATCATGAATCATGAATCATGAATCTAATCATGAATCATGAATCATGAATTGAATCATGAATCATGAATTGAATCATGAATTGAATTATAAGTCATGAAATGAATCATGAAATCAATCATGAATCATGAATCGAATAATGAATCATGAATTGAGTCATGAATCATGAATCATGTAATGAATCATGAATTGAATCATGAATTAAATCATGAATCATGAAATGAATCATGAATTGAAACATCTATTGAATCGTGAATTGAATCATGATTCATGAATCATGAATCATGATTTGAATCATGAATCATGAATCATGAATCGAATCATGAAACATTAATCATGAATTGAATCATGAATCATGAATCAAATTATGAATCATGAATTGAATCATGAATCATGAATTGAATCATGAATCATGAATCATGAATCATGAATCTAATCATGAATCATGAATCATGAATTGAATCATGAATCATGAATTGAATCATGAATTGAATTATAAGTCATGAAATGAATCATGAAATGAATCATGAATCATGAATTGAATCACGAATCATGAATTGAATCATGAATCATGAATCATGAATTTTATCATGAAACGAATCATGAATCATGAATTGAATCATAAATCATGAGTCATGAATCGAATCATGATTCATTAATTGAATCATGAATCATGAAATGAATCATGAATCATGAATTGAATCATGAATTATGAATTGAATCATGAATCATGAATCCTGAATTGAATCATGAATTAAATCATGAATCATCAATTGAATCATGAAACATGAATCATGAGTCATGAAATGAATCATGAATCATGAATTGAATTATGAGTCATGAAATGAATCATGAATTGAATCATGAATCATGAATCATGAATTTTATCATGAAATGAATCATGAATCATGAATTGAATCATGAATCATGAGTCATGAATCGAATCATGAATCATGAATTGAATCATGAATCATGATTCATGAAATGAATCATGAATCATGAATTGAATCATGAATCATGAATTAAATCATGAATCATGAATCATAAATTGAATCATGAATTGAATCATGAAACATAAATCATGAATCATGAATTGAATCATGAATCATGAATTGAATCATAAATCATGAATCATGAATTGAATCATGAATCATGAATCATGAATCATGAATTATGAAATGAATCATGAATTGAATCATGAATCATGAATTATGAAAGAATTATGAATCATGAATTGAATCATGAATCATGAAATGAAGCATAAAACATTAATCATCAATCATGAACCATGAATTTAATAATGAATCATGAATTGAATCATAAATCATGAATCATGAATCGAATCATGAATCATCAATCATGAATCATGAATCGAATCATGAATCATGAAATGAATCATGAATCATTAATTGCATTATGAATCATGAATTGAATCATGAATCATGAATCATAAATCATTAATTGAATTATGAAATGAATCATGAATCATGAATTGAATCATGAATCATGAATCATGAATCAAATCATGAATCATGAATTGAATCATGAATCAAATCATGAATCATGAATTGAATCATGAATCATGAATCATGAATTGAATCATTATTAATGAATTGAATGATTAATTGAATCATAAATCATGAATTGAATCATGAATCATGAATTGAATTATGAATCATGAATCATGAATTGAATCATGAATCATTAATTGAATCATGAATTGAATCATGAATCATGAATTGAATCAAAATTAATGAATCATGAATTGAATTATGAATCATGAATCATGAATTGAATCATAAATCATAACTTGAATCATGAATCATTAATCATGTAATGAATCTTAAATTGAATCATGAGATGATAATCGAATTATGAATCATGAATCATGAATCATGAATTGAATCATGAATCGTGAATCAAATCATGAATCATGAATTAAATCATGAATCATGATTTGAATCATGAATCATTAATCATGATATGAATCATGAAATAAATCATGAATTAAATCATGAATCATGAATCATGAAATGAATCTTGAATTGAATCATGAATTGAATCATGAATCAGGAATCATTAAATTAATTATGAATTAAATCATGAATTGAAATATAAATCATGAAATGAATCTCGAATTAAATCATGAATTGAATCATGAATCATGAATTGAATCATGAATCATGAATTATGAAATTAATCATGAATCATGAATTGAATCATGAATCATGAAATGAATCATGAATCATGAATCATGTATTGAATCATGAAGCATTAATCATGAATTGAATCATGAATCATGAATCATGTATTGAATCATAAATCATGAATTATGATTCATGAATCGGATCATGAATCATGAATCATTAATTATGAATCGATTCATGAATCATGAATTTAATCATGAATCATAAATCATGTATTGAATCATGAATCATGAATATTGAATCATGAATCGAAGCATGAATCATGAATCAAATCATGAATCATCAACCATGAATCATGAATCGAATCATGAATCATGAATTAAATTATTAATCATGAATCATGAATTAAATCATGAATCATGAATTGAATCATGAGTTATAAAGTGAATCATAATTTAAATTATAAATCATGAATCATGAAATGAATCATGAAATGAATCATGTATTGAATCATGAATTGAATCATAATTCATGATTCAAATGAATCATGAATCAGGAATTGAATCATGAATCATAAATCATGAATTGAATAATGAATCATGAATCATGAATCGAATCATGAATCATTAATTGAATCATGAATCATGAATCATGAATCGAATCATGAATCATAAATTGAATTATGATCCGTGAATTAAATAATGAATCATGAATCATGAATTGAATCATGAAACGAATCATGAATCATGAATTAAATCATGAATCATGAATTGAATCACGAATCATGAATTGAATCATGAATCATGAATCATGAATTGAATCATGAATAATGAATCATGAATCATGAATTGAATCATGAAACGAATCATGAATCATGAATCATGAATTAAATCATGAATTATGAATTGAATCATGAATCATGAATCCTGAATTGAATCATGAATTAAATCATGAATCATGAATTGAATCATGAAACATGAATCATGAATCATGAATTGAATCATGAATCATGAATTGAATTATGAGTCATGAAATGAATCATGAATCATGAATTGAATAATGAATCATGATTCATGAAATGAATCATGAATCATGAATTGAATCATGAATCAAGAATTAAATCATGAATCATGAATCATAAATTGAATCATGAATTGAATCATGAAACATAAATCATGAATCATGAATTGAATCATGAATCATGAATTGAATCATAAATCATGAATCATGAATTGAATCATGAATCATGAATCATGAATTATGAAATAAATCATGAATTGAATCATAAATCATGAATTATGAAAGAGTAATGAATCATGAATTGAATCATGAATCACGAATTGAATCATGAATCATGAATCGAATCATGAATCATGAATCATGAATCATGAATTAAATCATGAATCATGAATCATTAATTTAATCATGAATCATGAATCATGATCTGAATCATGAATAATGAATCGAATCATGAATCATGAATTGAATCATGAATTGAATCATGAATTGAATCATGAGTCATGAAATGAATCATGAATTGAATCATGAATCATAAATTGAATCATGAATCATGAATCATGAATTGAATCATGAATCATGAATTGAATCATGAATCATGAATGATGAATCAAATCATTAATCATAAATTGAAATATGAATCATGAATTGAATCATGAATTGAATGATGAGTCATTAAATAAATCATGAAATGAATCATGAATCATGAATTGAATCATGAATCATGAATTGAATCATGAATCATGAATCATGAATTGAATCATGAATTGAATCACGAATTGAATCATGAAACATGAATCATTAATCATGAATTGAATCATGAATCATGTAACATGAATTGAATCAAGAAACATGAATCATGAATTGAATCATGAATCATATATTATGAAATGAATCATGAATCATGAATTGAATCATGAATCATGAATTATGAAATGAATCATGAATCATTAATTGAATCATGAATCATGAAATGAATCATGAAACATGAATCATCAATCATGAATCATGAATCGAATAATGAATCATGAATTGAGTCATGAATCATGAATCATGTAATGAATCATGAATTGAATCATGAATTAAATCATGAATCATGAAATGAATCATGAATTGAAACATCTATTGAATCGTGAATTGAATCATGATTCATGAATCATGAATCATGATTTGAATCATGAATCATGAATCATGAATCGAATCATGAAACATTAATCATGAATTGAATCATGAATCATGAATCAAATTATGAATCATGAATTGAATCATGAATCATGAATTGAATCATGAATCATGAATCTAATCATGAATCATGAATCATGAATTGAATCATGAATCATGAATTGAATCATGAATTGAATTATAAGTCATGAAATGAATCATGAAATGAATCATGAATCATGAATTGAATCACGAATCATGAATTGAATCATGAATCATGAATCATGAATTTTATCATGAAACGAATCATGAATCATGAATTGAATCATAAATCATGAATCATGAATTGAATCATAAATCATGAGTCATGAATCGAATCATGATTCATTAATTGAATCATGAATCATGAAATGAATCATGAATCATGAATTGAATCATGAATTATGAATTGAATCATGAATCATGAATCCTGAATTGAATCATGAATTAAATCATGAATCATGAATTGAATCATGAAACATGAATCATGAGTCATGAAATGAATCATGAATCATGAATTGAATTATGAGTCATGAAATGAATCATGAATTGAATCATGAATCATGAATCATGAATTTTATCATGAAATGAATCATGAATCATGAATTGAATCATGAATCATGAGTCATGAATCGAATCATGAATCATGAATTGAATCATGAATCATGATTCATGAAATGAATCATGAATCATGAATTGAATCATGAATCATGAATTAAATCATAAATCATGAATCATAAATTGAATCATTAATTGAATCATGAAACATAAATCATGAATCATGAATTGAATCATGAATCATGAATTGAATCATAAATCATGAATCATGAATTGAATCATGAATCATGAATCATGAATCATGAATTATGAAATGAATCATGAATTGAATCATGAATCATGAATTATGAAAGAATCATGAATCATGAATTGAATCATGAATCATGAAATGAATCATAAAACATTAATCATCAATCATGAACCATGAATTTAATAATGAATCATGAATTGAATCATAAATCATGAATCATGAATTGAATCATGAATCATGAATCATGAAATATGAAATAAATCATGATTTGAATCATGAATCATGAATTATGAAAGAATCATGAATCATGAATTGAATCATGAATCATGAAATGAATCATAAAACATTAATCATCAATCATGAACCATGAATTTAATAATGAATCATGAATTGAATCATGAATCATGAATTATAAATCATGTAATGAATCATTAATCATGAATCGAATCATGAATCATCAATCATGAATCATCAATCGAATCATGAATCATGAAATGAATCATGAATTGAATCATGAATCATGAATTATGAAATGAATCATGAATCATGAATTGAATCATGAATCATGAATCAAATCATGAATCATGAATTGAATCATGAATCAAATCATGAATCATGAATTGAATCATGAATCATGAATCATGAATTAAATCATTATTAATGAATTGAATGATTAATTGAATCATAAATCATGAATTGAATCATGAATCATGAATTGAATTATGAATCATGAATCATGAATTAAATCATGAATCATGAATTGAATCATGAATTGAATCATGAATCATGAATTGAATCAAAATTAATGAATCATGAATTGAATTATGAATCATGAATCATGAATTGAATCATAAATCATAAATTGAATCATGAATCATGAATCATGTAATGAATCTTAAATTGAATCATGAGATGATAATCGAATTATGAATCATGAATCATGAATCATGAATTGAATCATGAATCATAAATCATGAAATGAATCTTGAATTGAATCATGAATTGAATCATGAATCAGGAATCATTAAATTAATTATGAATTAAATCATGAATTGAAATATGAATCATGAAATGAATCTCTAATTAAATCATGAATTGAATCATGAATCATGAATTGAATCATGAATCATGAATTGAATCATGAATCATGAATGATGAATCAAATCATTAATCATAAATTGAAATATGAATCATGAATTGAATCATGAATTGAATGATGAGTCATTAAATAAATCATGAAATGAATCATGAATCATGAATTGAATCATGAATCATGAATTGAATCATGAATCATGAATCATGAATTGAATCATGAATTGAATCACGAATTGAATCATGAAACATGAATCATTAATCATGAATTGAATCATGAATCATGTAACATGAATTGAATCAAGAAACATGAATCATGAATTGAATCATGAATCATATATTATGAAATGAATCATGAATCATGAATTGAATCATGAATCATGAATTATGAAATGAATCATGAATCATTAATTGAATCATGAATCATGAAATGAATCATGAAACATGAATCATCAATCATGAATCATGAATCGAATAATGAATCATGAATTGAGTCATGAATCATGAATCATGTAATGAATCATGAATTGAATCATGAATTAAATCATGAATCATGAAATGAATCATGAATTGAAACATCTATTGAATCGTGAATTGAATCATGATTCATGAATCATGAATCATGATTTGAATCATGAATCATGAATCATGAATCGAATCATGAAACATTAATCATGAATTGAATCATGAATCATGAATCAAATTATGAATCATGAATTGAATCATGAATCATGAATTGAATCATGAATCATGAATCTAATCATGAATCATGAATCATGAATTGAATCATGAATCATGAATTGAATCATGAATTGAATTATAAGTCATGAAATGAATCATGAAATGAATCATGAATCATGAATTGAATCACGAATCATGAATTGAATCATGAATCATGAATCATGAATTTTATCATGAAACGAATCATGAATCATGAATTGAATCATAAATCATGAATCATGAATTGAATCATAAATCATGAGTCATGAATCGAATCATGATTCATTAATTGAATCATGAATCATGAAATGAATCATGAATCATGAATTGAATCATGAATTATGAATTGAATCATGAATCATGAATCCTGAATTGAATCATGAATTAAATCATGAATCATGAATTGAATCATGAAACATGAATCATGAGTCATGAAATGAATCATGAATCATGAATTGAATTATGAGTCATGAAATGAATCATGAATTGAATCATGAATCATGAATCATGAATTTTATCATGAAATGAATCATGAATCATGAATTGAATCATGAATCATGAGTCATGAATCGAATCATGAATCATGAATTGAATCATGAATCATGATTCATGAAATGAATCATGAATCATGAATTGAATCATGAATCATGAATTAAATCATAAATCATGAATCATAAATTGAATCATTAATTGAATCATGAAACATAAATCATGAATCATGAATTGAATCATGAATCATGAATTGAATCATAAATCATGAATCATGAATTGAATCATGAATCATGAATCATGAATCATGAATTATGAAATGAATCATGAATTGAATCATGAATCATGAATTATGAAAGAATCATGAATCATGAATTGAATCATGAATCATGAAATGAATCATAAAACATTAATCATCAATCATGAACCATGAATTTAATAATGAATCATGAATTGAATCATAAATCATGAATCATGAATTGAATCATGAATCATGAATCATGAAATATGAAATAAATCATGATTTGAATCATGAATCATGAATTATGAAAGAATCATGAATCATGAATTGAATCATGAATCATGAAATGAATCATAAAACATTAATCATCAATCATGAACCATGAATTTAATAATGAATCATGAATTGAATCATGAATCATGAATTATAAATCATGTAATGAATCATTAATCATGAATCGAATCATGAATCATCAATCATGAATCATCAATCGAATCATGAATCATGAAATGAATCATGAATTGAATCATGAATCATGAATTATGAAATGAATCATGAATCATGAATTGAATCATGAATCATGAATCAAATCATGAATCATGAATTGAATCATGAATCAAATCATGAATCATGAATTGAATCATGAATCATGAATCATGAATTAAATCATTATTAATGAATTGAATGATTAATTGAATCATAAATCATGAATTGAATCATGAATCATGAATTGAATTATGAATCATGAATCATGAATTAAATCATGAATCATGAATTGAATCATGAATTGAATCATGAATCATGAATTGAATCAAAATTAATGAATCATGAATTGAATTATGAATCATGAATCATGAATTGAATCATAAATCATAAATTGAATCATGAATCATGAATCATGTAATGAATCTTAAATTGAATCATGAGATGATAATCGAATTATGAATCATGAATCATGAATCATGAATTGAATCATGAATCATAAATCATGAAATGAATCTTGAATTGAATCATGAATTGAATCATGAATCAGGAATCATTAAATTAATTATGAATTAAATCATGAATTGAAATATGAATCATGAAATGAATCTCTAATTAAATCATGAATTGAATCATGAATCATGAATTGAATCATGAATCATGAATTATGAAATTAATCATGAATCATGAATTGAATCATGAATCATGAAATGAATCATGCATCATGAATCATGTATTGAATCATGAAGCATTAATCATGAATTGAATCATGAATCATGAATCATGTATTGAATCATAAATCATGAATTATGATTCATGAATCGGATCATGAATCATGAATCATTAATCATGAATCGATTCATGAATCATGAATTTAATCATGAATCATAAATCATGTATTGAATCATGAATCATGAATATTGAATCATGAATCGAAGCATGAATCATGAATCAAATCATGAATCATCAATCATGAATCATGAATTGAATCATGAATCATGAATTAAATTATTAATCATGAATCATGAATTAAATCATGAATCATGAATTGAATCATGAGTTATAAATTGAATCATAATTTAAATTATAAATCATGAATCATGAAATGAATCATGAAATGAATCATGTATTGAATCATGAATTGAATCATAATTCATGATTCAAATGAATCATGAATCAGGAATTGAATCATGAATCATAAATCATGAATTGAATAATGAATCATGAATCATGAATCGAATCATGAATCATTAATTGAATCATGAATCATGAATCATGAATCGAATCATGAATCATAAATTGAATTATGATCCATGAATTAAATAATGAATCATGAATCATGAATTGAATCATGAAACGAATCATGAATCATGAATTGAATTATGAAACGAATCATGAATCATGAATTAAATCATGAATCATGAATTGAATCACGAATCATGAATTGAATCATGAATCATGAATCATGAATCATGAATTGAATCATGAATAATGAATCATGAATCATGAATTGAATCATGAAACGAATCATGAATCATGAATCATGAATTACATCATGAATCATGAATTGAATCACGAATCATGAATTGAATCATAAATCATGAATCATGAATTTTATCATGAAACGAATCATGAATCATGAATTGAATCATAAATCATGAGTCATGAATCGAATCATGAATCATTAATTGAATCATGAATCATGAATCATGAAATGAATTATGAATCATGAATTGAATCATGAATTATGAATTGAATCATGAATCATGAATCCTGAATTGAATCATGAATTAAATCATGAATCATGAATTGAATCATGAAACATGAATCATGAATCATGAATTGAATCATGAATCATGAATTGAATTATGAGTCATGAAATGAATCATGAATCATGAATTGAATCATGAATCATGATTCATTAAATGAATCATGAATCATGAATTGAATCATGAATCAAGAATTAAATCATGAATCATGAATCATAAATTGAATCATGAATTGAATCATTAAACATAAATCATGAATCATGAATTGAATCATGAATCATGAATTGAATCATAAATCATGAATCATGAATTGAATCATGAATCATGAATCATGAATTATGAAATGAATCATGAATTGAATCATAAATCATGAATTATGAAAGAGTAATGAATCATGAATTGAAACATGAATCATGAAATGAATCATAAAACATTAATCATCAATCATGAACCATGAATTTAATAATGAATCATGAATTGAATCATAAATCATGAATCATG
The DNA here is from genome assembly GCF_038048845.1 of Mixophyes fleayi. NCBI lineage: Eukaryota > Metazoa > Chordata > Amphibia > Anura > Limnodynastidae > Mixophyes > Mixophyes fleayi. The sequence goes on along the minus strand of NW_027447882.1, from coordinate 924,990 downwards.
AATTGAATCATGAATCATGAATCATGAATCATGAATTATGAAATAAATAATGAATTGAATCATAAATCATGAATTATGAAAGAATCATGAATCATGAATTGAATCATGAATCATGAAATGAATCATAAAACATTAATCATCAATCATGAACCATGAATTTAATAATGAATCATGAATTGAATCATGAATCATGAATTGAATCATGAATCATGAATTGAATCATGAATCATGAATCATGAATCATGAATCTAATCATGAATCATGAATCATGAATTGAATCATGAATCATGAATTGAATCATGAATTGAATTATAAGTCATGAAATGAATCATGAAATGAATCATGAATCATGAATTGAATCACGAATCATGAATTGAATCATGAATCATGAATCATGAATTTTATCATGAAACGAATCATGAATCATGAATTGAATCATAAATCATGAATCATGAATTGAATCATAAATCATGAGTCATGAATCGAATCATGATTCATTAATTGAATCATGAATCATGAAATGAATCATGAATCATGAATTGAATCATGAATTATGAATTGAATCATGAATCATGAATCCTGAATTGAATCATGAATTAAATCATGAATCATCAATTGAATCATGAAACATGAATCATGAGTCATGAAATGAATCATGAATTGAATTATGAGTCATGAAATGAATCATGAATTGAATCATGAATCATGAATTGAATCATGAATCATGAATCATGAATTTTATCATGAAATGAATCATGAATCATGAATTGAATCATGAATCATGAGTCATGAATCGAATCATGAATCATGAATTGAATCATGAATCATGATTCATGAAATGAATCATGAATCATGAATTGAATCATGAATCATGAATAAAATCAAGAATCATGAATCATAAATTGAATCATGAATTGAATCATGAAACATAAATCATGAATCATGAATTGAATCATGAATCATGAATTGAATCATAAATCATGAATCATGAATTGAATCATGAATCATGAATCATGAATCATGAATTATGAAATGAATCATGAATTGAATAATGAATCATGAATTATGAAAGAATTATGAATCATGAATTGAATCATGAATCATGAAATGAAGCATAAAACATTAATCATCAATCATGAACCATGAATTTAATAATGAATCATGAATTGAATCATAAATCATGAATCATGAAATGAATCATGAATCATTAATTGCATTATGAATCATGAATTGAATCATGAATCATGAATCATAAATCATTAATTGAATTATGAAATGAATCATGAATCATGAATTGAATCATGAATCATGAATCATGAATCAAATCATGAATCATGAATTGAATCATGAATCAAATCATGAATCATGAATTGAATCATGAATCATGAATCATGAATTGAATCATTATTAATGAATTGAATGATTAATTGAATCATAAATCATGAATTGAATCATGAATCATGAATTGAATTATGAATCATGAATCATGAATTGAATCATGAATCATTAATTGAATCATGAATTGAATCATGAATCATGAATTGAATCAAAATTAATGAATCATGAATTGAATTATGAATCATGAATCATGAATTGAATCATAAATCATAACTTGAATCATGAATCATTAATCATGTAATGAATCTTAAATTGAATCATGAGATGATAATCGAATTATGAATCATGAATCATGAATCATGAATTGAATCATGAATCGTGAATCAAATCATGAATCATGAATTAAATCATGAATCATGATTTGAATCATGAATCATTAATCATGATATGAATCATGAAATAAATCATGAATTAAATCATGAATCATGAATCATGAAATGAATCTTGAATTGAATCATGAATTGAATCATGAATCAGGAATCATTAAATTAATTATGAATTAAATCATGAATTGAAATATAAATCATGAAATGAATCTCGAATTAAATCATGAATTGAATCATGAATCATGAATTGAATCATGAATCATGAATTATGAAATTAATCATGAATCATGAATTGAATCATGAATCATGAAATGAATCATGAATCATGAATCATGTATTGAATCATGAAGCATTAATCATGAATTGAATCATGAATCATGAATCATGTATTGAATCATAAATCATGAATTATGATTCATGAATCGGATCATGAATCATGAATCATTAATTATGAATCGATTCATGAATCATGAATTTAATCATGAATCATAAATCATGTATTGAATCATGAATCATGAATATTGAATCATGAATCGAAGCATGAATCATGAATCAAATCATGAATCATCAACCATGAATCATGAATCGAATCATGAATCATGAATTAAATTATTAATCATGAATCATGAATTAAATCATGAATCATGAATTGAATCATGAGTTATAAAGTGAATCATAATTTAAATTATAAATCATGAATCATGAAATGAATCATGAAATGAATCATGTATTGAATCATGAATTGAATCATAATTCATGATTCAAATGAATCATGAATCAGGAATTGAATCATGAATCATAAATCATGAATTGAATAATGAATCATGAATCATGAATCGAATCATGAATCATTAATTGAATCATGAATCATGAATCATGAATCGAATCATGAATCATAAATTGAATTATGATCCGTGAATTAAATAATGAATCATGAATCATGAATTGAATCATGAAACGAATCATGAATCATGAATTAAATCATGAATCATGAATTGAATCACGAATCATGAATTGAATCATGAATCATGAATCATGAATTGAATCATGAATAATGAATCATGAATCATGAATTGAATCATGAAACGAATCATGAATCATGAATCATGAATTAAATCATGAATTATGAATTGAATCATGAATCATGAATCCTGAATTGAATCATGAATTAAATCATGAATCATGAATTGAATCATGAAACATGAATCATGAATCATGAATTGAATCATGAATCATGAATTGAATTATGAGTCATGAAATGAATCATGAATCATGAATTGAATAATGAATCATGATTCATGAAATGAATCATGAATCATGAATTGAATCATGAATCAAGAATTAAATCATGAATCATGAATCATAAATTGAATCATGAATTGAATCATGAAACATAAATCATGAATCATGAATTGAATCATGAATCATGAATTGAATCATAAATCATGAATCATGAATTGAATCATGAATCATGAATCATGAATTATGAAATAAATCATGAATTGAATCATAAATCATGAATTATGAAAGAGTAATGAATCATGAATTGAATCATGAATCACGAATTGAATCATGAATCATGAATCGAATCATGAATCATGAATCATGAATCATGAATTAAATCATGAATCATGAATCATTAATTTAATCATGAATCATGAATCATGATCTGAATCATGAATAATGAATCGAATCATGAATCATGAATTGAATCATGAATTGAATCATGAATTGAATCATGAGTCATGAAATGAATCATGAATTGAATCATGAATCATAAATTGAATCATGAATCATGAATCATGAATTGAATCATGAATCATGAATTGAATCATGAATCATGAATGATGAATCAAATCATTAATCATAAATTGAAATATGAATCATGAATTGAATCATGAATTGAATGATGAGTCATTAAATAAATCATGAAATGAATCATGAATCATGAATTGAATCATGAATCATGAATTGAATCATGAATCATGAATCATGAATTGAATCATGAATTGAATCACGAATTGAATCATGAAACATGAATCATTAATCATGAATTGAATCATGAATCATGTAACATGAATTGAATCAAGAAACATGAATCATGAATTAAATCATGAATCATATATTATGAAATGAATCATGAATCATGAATTGAATCATGAATCATGAATTATGAAATGAATCATGAATCATTAATTGAATCATGAATCATGAAATGAATCATGAAACATGAATCATCAATCATGAATCATGAATCGAATAATGAATCATGAATTGAGTCATGAATCATGAATCATGTAATGAATCATGAATTGAATCATGAATTAAATCATGAATCATGAAATGAATCATGAATTGAAACATCTATTGAATCGTGAATTGAATCATGATTCATGAATCATGAATCATGATTTGAATCATGAATCATGAATCATGAATCGAATCATGAAACATTAATCATGAATTGAATCATGAATCATGAATCAAATTATGAATCATGAATTGAATCATGAATCATGAATTGAATCATGAATCATGAATCATGAATCTAATCATGAATCATGAATCATGAATTGAATCATGAATCATGAATTGAATCATGAATTGAATTATAAGTCATGAAATGAATCATGAAATGAATCATGAATCATGAATTGAATCACGAATCATGAATTGAATCATGAATCATGAATCATGAATTTTATCATGAAACGAATCATGAATCATGAATTGAATCATAAATCATGAATCATGAATTGAATCATAAATCATGAGTCATGAATCGAATCATGATTCATTAATTGAATCATGAATCATGAAATGAATCATGAATCATGAATTGAATCATGAATTATGAATTGAATCATGAATCATGAATCCTGAATTGAATCATGAATTAAATCATGAATCATGAATTGAATCATGAAACATGAATCATGAGTCATGAAATGAATCATGAATCATGAATTGAATTATGAGTCATGAAATGAATCATGAATTGAATCATGAATCATGAATCATGAATTTTATCATGAAATGAATCATGAATCATGAATTGAATCATGAATCATGAGTCATGAATCGAATCATGAATCATGAATTGAATCATGAATCATGATTCATGAAATGAATCATGAATCATGAATTGAATCATGAATCATGAATTAAATCATAAATCATGAATCATAAATTGAATCATTAATTGAATCATGAAACATAAATCATGAATCATGAATTGAATCATGAATCATGAATTGAATCATAAATCATGAATCATGAATTGAATCATGAATCATGAATCATGAATCATGAATTATGAAATGAATCATGAATTGAATCATGAATCATGAATTATGAAAGAATCATGAATCATGAATTGAATCATGAATCATGAAATGAATCATAAAACATTAATCATCAATCATGAACCATGAATTTAATAATGAATCATGAATTGAATCATAAATCATGAATCATGAATTGAATCATGAATCATGAATCATGAAATATGAAATAAATCATGATTTGAATCATGAATCATGAATTATGAAAGAATCATGAATCATGAATTGAATCATGAATCATGAAATGAATCATAAAACATTAATCATCAATCATGAACCATGAATTTAATAATGAATCATGAATTGAATCATGAATCATGAATTATAAATCATGTAATGAATCATTAATCATGAATCGAATCATGAATCATCAATCATGAATCATCAATCGAATCATGAATCATGAAATGAATCATGAATTGAATCATGAATCATGAATTATGAAATGAATCATGAATCATGAATTGAATCATGAATCATGAATCAAATCATGAATCATGAATTGAATCATGAATCAAATCATGAATCATGAATTGAATCATGAATCATGAATCATGAATTAAATCATTATTAATGAATTGAATGATTAATTGAATCATAAATCATGAATTGAATCATGAATCATGAATTGAATTATGAATCATGAATCATGAATTAAATCATGAATCATGAATTGAATCATGAATTGAATCATGAATCATGAATTGAATCAAAATTAATGAATCATGAATTGAATTATGAATCATGAATCATGAATTGAATCATAAATCATAAATTGAATCATGAATCATGAATCATGTAATGAATCTTAAATTGAATCATGAGATGATAATCGAATTATGAATCATGAATCATGAATCATGAATTGAATCATGAATCATAAATCATGAAATGAATCTTGAATTGAATCATGAATTGAATCATGAATCAGGAATCATTAAATTAATTATGAATTAAATCATGAATTGAAATATGAATCATGAAATGAATCTCTAATTAAATCATGAATTGAATCATGAATCATGAATTGAATCATGAATCATGAATTATGAAATTAATCATGAATCATGAATTGAATCATGAATCATGAAATGAATCATGCATCATGAATCATGTATTGAATCATGAAGCATTAATCATGAATTGAATCATGAATCATGAATCATGTATTGAATCATAAATCATGAATTATGATTCATGAATCGGATCATGAATCATGAATCATTAATCATGAATCGATTCATGAATCATGAATTTAATCATGAATCATAAATCATGTATTGAATCATGAATCATGAATATTGAATCATGAATCGAAGCATGAATCATGAATCAAATCATGAATCATCAATCATGAATCATGAATCGAATCATGAATCATGAATTAAATTATTAATCATGAATCATGAATTAAATCATGAATCATGAATTGAATCATGAGTTATAAATTGAATCATAATTTAAATTATAAATCATGAATCATGAAATGAATCATGAAATGAATCATGTATTGAATCATGAATTGAATCATAATTCATGATTCAAATGAATCATGAATCAGGAATTGAATCATGAATCATAAATCATGAATTGAATAATGAATCATGAATCATGAATCGAATCATGAATCATTAATTGAATCATGAATCATGAATCATGAATCGAATCATGAATCATAAATTGAATTATGATCCATGAATTAAATAATGAATCATGAATCATGAATTGAATCATGAAACGAATCATGAATCATGAATTGAATTATGAAACGAATCATGAATCATGAATTAAATCATGAATCATGAATTGAATCACGAATCATGAATTGAATCATGAATCATGAATCATGAATCATGAATTGAATCATGAATAATGAATCATGAATCATGAATTGAATCATGAAACGAATCATGAATCATGAATCATGAATTACATCATGAATCATGAATTGAATCACGAATCATGAATTGAATCATAAATCATGAATCATGAATTTTATCATGAAACGAATCATGAATCATGAATTGAATCATAAATCATGAGTCATGAATCGAATCATGAATCATTAATTGAATCATGAATCATGAATCATGAAATGAATTATGAATCATGAATTGAATCATGAATTATGAATTGAATCATGAATCATGAATCCTGAATTGAATCATGAATTAAATCATGAATCATGAATTGAATCATGAAACATGAATCATGAATCATGAATTGAATCATGAATCATGAATTGAATTATGAGTCATGAAATGAATCATGAATCATGAATTGAATCATGAATCATGATTCATTAAATGAATCATGAATCATGAATTGAATCATGAATCAAGAATTAAATCATGAATCATGAATCATAAATTGAATCATGAATTGAATCATTAAACATAAATCATGAATCATGAATTGAATCATGAATCATGAATTGAATCATAAATCATGAATCATGAATTGAATCATGAATCATGAATCATGAATTATGAAATGAATCATGAATTGAATCATAAATCATGAATTATGAAAGAGTAATGAATCATGAATTGAAACATGAATCATGAAATGAATCATAAAACATTAATCATCAATCATGAACCATGAATTTAATAATGAATCATGAATTGAATCATGAATCATGAATTATAAATCATGTAATGAATCATTAATCATGAATCGAATCATGAATCATCAATCATGAATCATCAATCGAATCATGAATCATGAAATGAATCATGAATTGAATCATGAATCATGAATTATGAAATGAATCATGAATCATGAATTGAATCATGAATCATGAATCAAATCATGAATCATGAATTGAATCATGAATCAAATCATGAATCATGAATTGAATCATGAATCATGAATCATGAATTAAATCATTATTAATGAATTGAATGATTAATTGAATCATAAATCATGAATTGAATCATGAATCATGAATTGAATTATGAATCATGAATCATGAATTAAATCATGAATCATGAATTGAATCATGAATTGAATCATGAATCATGAATTGAATCAAAATTAATGAATCATGAATTGAATTATGAATCATGAATCATGAATTGAATCATAAATCATAAATTGAATCATGAATCATGAATCATGTAATGAATCTTAAATTGAATCATGAGATGATAATCGAATTATGAATCATGAATCATGAATCATGAATTGAATCATGAATCATAAATCATGAAATGAATCTTGAATTGAATCATGAATTGAATCATGAATCAGGAATCATTAAATTAATTATGAATTAAATCATGAATTGAAATATGAATCATGAAATGAATCTCTAATTAAATCATGAATTGAATCATGAATCATGAATTGAATCATGAATCATGAATTATGAAATTAATCATGAATCATGAATTGAATCATGAATCATGAAATGAATCATGCATCATGAATCATGTATTGAATCATGAAGCATTAATCATGAATTGAATCATGAATCATGAATCATGTATTGAATCATAAATCATGAATTATGATTCATGAATCGGATCATGAATCATGAATCATTAATCATGAATCGATTCATGAATCATGAATTTAATCATGAATCATAAATCATGTATTGAATCATGAATCATGAATATTGAATCATGAATCGAAGCATGAATCATGAATCAAATCATGAATCATCAATCATGAATCATGAATCGAATCATGAATCATGAATTAAATTATTAATCATGAATCATGAATTAAATCATGAATCATGAATTGAATCATGAGTTATAAATTGAATCATAATTTAAATTATAAATCATGAATCATGAAATGAATCATGAAATGAATCATGTATTGAATCATGAATTGAATCATAATTCATGATTCAAATGAATCATGAATCAGGAATTGAATCATGAATCATAAATCATGAATTGAATAATGAATCATGAATCATGAATCGAATCATGAATCATTAATTGAATCATGAATCATGAATCATGAATCGAATCATGAATCATAAATTGAATTATGATCCATGAATTAAATAATGAATCATGAATCATGAATTGAATCATGAAACGAATCATGAATCATGAATTGAATTATGAAACGAATCATGAATCATGAATTAAATCATGAATCATGAATTGAATCACGAATCATGAATTGAATCATGAATCATGAATCATGAATCATGAATTGAATCATGAATAATGAATCATGAATCATGAATTGAATCATGAAACGAATCATGAATCATGAATCATGAATTACATCATGAATCATGAATTGAATCACGAATCATGAATTGAATCATAAATCATGAATCATGAATTTTATCATGAAACGAATCATGAATCATGAATTGAATCATAAATCATGAGTCATGAATCGAATCATGAATCATTAATTGAATCATGAATCATGAATCATGAAATGAATTATGAATCATGAATTGAATCATGAATTATGAATTGAATCATGAATCATGAATCCTGAATTGAATCATGAATTAAATCATGAATCATGAATTGAATCATGAAACATGAATCATGAATCATGAATTGAATCATGAATCATGAATTGAATTATGAGTCATGAAATGAATCATGAATCATGAATTGAATCATGAATCATGATTCATTAAATGAATCATGAATCATGAATTGAATCATGAATCAAGAATTAAATCATGAATCATGAATCATAAATTGAATCATGAATTGAATCATTAAACATAAATCATGAATCATGAATTGAATCATGAATCATGAATTGAATCATAAATCATGAATCATGAATTGAATCATGAATCATGAATCATGAATTATGAAATGAATCATGAATTGAATCATAAATCATGAATTATGAAAGAGTAATGAATCATGAATTGAAACATGAATCATGAAATGAATCATAAAACATTAATCATCAATCATGAACCATGAATTTAATAATGAATCATGAATTGAATCATAAATCATGAATCATGAATTGAATCATGAATCATGAATCATGAATCATGAATTATGAAATAAATAATGAATTGAATCATAAATCATGAATTATGAAAGAATCATGAATCATGAATTGAATCATGAATCATGAAATGAATCATAAAACATTAATCATCAATCATGAACCATGAATTTAATAATGAATCATGAATTGAATCATGAATCATGAATTGAATCATGAATCATGAATTGAATCATGAATCATGAATCATGAATCATGAATCTAATCATGAATCATGAATCATGAATTGAATCATGAATCATGAATTGAATCATGAATTGAATTATAAGTCATGAAATGAATCATGAAATGAATCATGAATCATGAATTGAATCACGAATCATGAATTGAATCATGAATCATGAATCATGAATTTTATCATGAAACGAATCATGAATCATGAATTGAATCATAAATCATGAATCATGAATTGAATCATAAATCATGAGTCATGAATCGAATCATGATTCATTAATTGAATCATGAATCATGAAATGAATCATGAATCATGAATTGAATCATGAATTATGAATTGAATCATGAATCATGAATCCTGAATTGAATCATGAATTAAATCATGAATCATCAATTGAATCATGAAACATGAATCATGAGTCATGAAATGAATCATGAATTGAATTATGAGTCATGAAATGAATCATGAATTGAATCATGAATCATGAATTGAATCATGAATCATGAATCATGAATTTTATCATGAAATGAATCATGAATCATGAATTGAATCATGAATCATGAGTCATGAATCGAATCATGAATCATGAATTGAATCATGAATCATGATTCATGAAATGAATCATGAATCATGAATTGAATCATGAATCATGAATAAAATCAAGAATCATGAATCATAAATTGAATCATGAATTGAATCATGAAACATAAATCATGAATCATGAATTGAATCATGAATCATGAATTGAATCATAAATCATGAATCATGAATTGAATCATGAATCATGAATCATGAATCATGAATTATGAAATGAATCATGAATTGAATAATGAATCATGAATTATGAAAGAATTATGAATCATGAATTGAATCATGAATCATGAAATGAAGCATAAAACATTAATCATCAATCATGAACCATGAATTTAATAATGAATCATGAATTGAATCATAAATCATGAATCATGAATTGAATCATGAATCATGAATCATGAATCATGAATTAAATCATGAATCATGAATCATTAATTTAATCATGAATCATGAATCATGATCTGAATCATGAATCATGAATCGAATCATGAATCATGAATTGAATCATGAATTGAATCATGAATTGAATCATGAATCATGAATCATGAAATGAATGATGAATTGAATCATGAATCATAAATTGAATCATGAATCATGATTTATGAATCGAATCATGAATCATGAATCATGAATTGAATCATGAATCATGAATGATGAATCAAATCATTAATCATAAATTGAAATATGAATCATGAATTGAATCATGAATTGAATGATAAGTCATTAAATAAATCATGAAATGAATCATGAATCATGAATTGAATCATGAATCATGAATCATGAATTGAATCATGAATTGAATCACGAATTGAATAATGAAACATGAATCATTAATCATGAATTGAATCATGAATCATGTAACATGAATTGAATCAAGAAACATGAATCATGAATTGAATCATGAATCATGAATTATGAAATGAAACATGAATCATTAATTGAATCATGAATCATGAATTGAATCATGAATCATGAATCATCAATCATGAATCATGAATCGAATAATGAATCATGAATTGAGTCATGAATCATGAATCATGTAATGAATCATGAATTGAATCATGAATTAAATCATGAATCATGAAATGAATCATGAATTGAAACATCTATTGAATCGTGAATTGAATCATGATTCATGAATCATGAATCATGATTTGAATCATGAATCATGAATCATGAATCGAATCATGAAACATTAATCATGAATTGAATCATGAATCATGAATCAAATTATGAATCATGAATTGAATCATGAATCATGAATTGAATCATGAATCATGAATCATGAATCATGAATCTAATCATGAATCATGAATCATGAATTGAATCATGAATCATGAATTGAATCATGAATTGAATTATAAGTCATGAAATGAATCATGAAATCAATCATGAATCATGAATCGAATAATGAATCATGAATTGAGTCATGAATCATGAATCATGTAATGAATCATGAATTGAATCATGAATTAAATCATGAATCATGAAATGAATCATGAATTGAAACATCTATTGAATCGTGAATTGAATCATGATTCATGAATCATGAATCATGATTTGATTCATGAATCATGAATTATGAATCGAATCATGAAACATTAATCATTAATTGAATCATGAATCATGAATCAAATTATGAATCATGAATTGAATCATGAATCATGAATTGAATCATGAATCATGAATCATGAATCATGAATCTAATCATGAATCATGAATCATGAATTGAATCATGAATCATGAATTAAATCATGAATTGAATTATAAGTCATGAAATGAATCATGAAATGAATCATGAATCATGAATTGAATCACGAATCATGAATTGAATCATGAATCATGAATCATGAATTTTATCATGAAACGAATCATGAATCATGAATTGAATCATAAATCATGAATCATGAATTGAATCATAAATCATGAGTCATGAATCGAATCATGATTCATTAATTGAATCATGAATCATGAAATGAATCATGAATCATGAATTGAATCATGAATTATGAATTGAATCATGAATCATGAATCCTGAATTGAATCATGAATTAAATCATGAATAATCAATTGAATCATGAAACATGAATCATGAGTCATGAAATGAATCATGAATCATGAATTGAATTAAGAGTCATGAAATGAATCATGAATTGAATCATGAATCATGAATCATGAATTTTATCATGAAATGAATCATGAATCATGAATTGAATCATGAATCATGATTCATGAAATGAATCATGAATCATGAATTGAATCATGAATCATGAATTAAATCATGAATCATGAATCATAAATTGAATTATGAATTGAATCATGAAACATAAATCATGAATCATGAATTGAATCATGAATCATGAATTGAATCATAAATCATGAATCATGAATTGAATCATGAATCATGAATCATGAATCATGAATTATGAAATGAATCATGAATTGAATCATGAATCATGAATTATGAAAGAATTATGAATCATGAATTGAATCATGAATCATGAAATGAAGCATAAAACATTAATCATCAATCATGAACCATGAATTTAATAATGAATCATGAATTTAATCATAAATCATGAATCATGAATTGAATCATGAATCATGAATCATAAATCATGTAATGAATCATTAATCATGAATCGAATCATGAATCATCAATCATGAATCATGAATCGAATAATGAATCATGAATTGAGTCATGAATCATGAATCATGTAATGAATCATGAATTGAATCATGAATTAAATCATGAATCATGAAATGAATCATGAATTGAAACATCTATTGAATCGTGAATTGAATCATGATTCATGAATCATGAATCATGATTTGAATCATGAATCATGAATCATGAATCGAATCATGAAACATTAATCATGAATTGAATCATGAATCATGAATCAAATTATAAATCATGAATTGAATCATGAATCATGAATTGAATCATGAATCATGAATCATGAATCATGAATCTAATCATGAATCATGAATCATGAATTGAATCATGAATCATGAATTGAATCATGAATTGAATTATAAGTCATGAAATGAATCATGAAATGAATCATGAATCATGAATTGAATCACGAATCATGAATTGAATCATGAATCATGAATCATGAATTTTATCATGAAACGAATCATGAATCATGAATTGAATCATAAATCATGAATCATGAATTGAATCATAAATCATGAGTCATGAATCGAATCATGATTCATTAATTGAATCATGAATCATGAAATGAATCATGAATCATGAATTGAATCATGAATTATGAATTGAATCATGAATCCTGAATTGAATCATGAATTAAATCATGAATCATCAATTGAATCATGAAACATGAATCATGAGTCATGAAATGAATCATGAATCATGAATTGAATTATGAGTCATGAAATGAATCATGAATTGAATCATGAATCATGAATCATGAATTTTATCATGAAATGAATCATGAATCATGAATTGAATCATGAATCATGAGTCATGAATCGAATCATGAATCATGAATTGAATCATGAATCATGATTCATGAAATGAATCATGAATCATGAATTGAATCATGAATCATGAATTAAATCATGAATCATGAATCATAAATTGAATCATGAATTGAATCATGAAACATAAATCATGAATCATGAATTGAATCATGAATCATGAATTGAATCATAAATCATGAATCATGAATTGAATCATGAATCATGAATCATGAATCATGAATTATGAAATGAATCATGAATTGAATAATGAATCATGAATTATGAAAGAATTATGAATCATGAATTGAATCATGAATCATGAAATGAAGCATAAAACATTAATCATCAATCATGAACCATGAATTTAATAATGAATCATGAATTGAATCATAAATCATGAATCATGAATTGAATCATGAATCATGAATCATGAATCATGAATTAAATCATGAATCATGAATCATTAATTTAATCATGAATCATGAATCATGATCTGAATCATGAATCATGAATCGAATCATGAATCATGAATTGAATCATGAATTGAATCATGAATTGAATCATGAATCATGAATCATGAAATGAATCATGAATTGAATCATGAATCATAAATTGAATCATGAATCATGATTTATGAATCGAATCATGAATCATGAATCATGAATTGAATCATGAATCATGAATGATGAATCAAATCATTAATCATAAATTGAAATATGAATCATGAATTGAATCATGAATTGAATGATAAGTCATTAAATAAATCATGAAATGAATCATGAATCATGAATTGAATCATGAATCATGAATCATGAATTGAATCATGAATTGAATCACGAATTGAATAATGAAACATGAATCATTAATCATGAATTGAATCATGAATCATGTAACATGAATTGAATCAAGAAACATGAATCATGAATTGAATCATGAATCATGAATTATGAAATGAAACATGAATCATTAATTGAATCATGAATCATGAAATGAATCATGAAACATGAATCATCAATCATCAATCATGAATCGAATAATGAATCATGAATTGAGTCATGAATCATGAATCATGTAATGAATCATGAATTGAATCATGAATTAAATCATGAATCATGAAATGAATCATGAATTGAAACATCTATTGAATCGTGAATTGAATCATGATTCATGAATCATGAATCATGATTTGAATCATGAATCATGAATCATGAATCGAATCATGAAACATTAATCATGAATTGAATCATGAATCATGAATCAAATTATGAATCATGAATTGAATCATGAATCATGAATTGAATCATGAATCATGAATCATGAATCATGAATCTAATCATGAATCATGAATCATGAATTGAATCATGAATCATGAATTGAATCATGAATTGAATTATAAGTCATGAAATGAATCATGAAATCAATCATGAATCATGAATCGAATAATGAATCATGAATTGAGTCATGAATCATGAATCATGTAATGAATCATGAATTGAATCATGAATTAAATCATGAATCATGAAATGAATCATGAATTGAAACATCTATTGAATCGTGAATTGAATCATGATTCATGAATCATGAATCATGATTTGAATCATGAATCATGAATCATGAATCGAATCATGAAACATTAATCATGAATTGAATCATGAATCATGAATCAAATTATGAATCATGAATTGAATCATGAATCATGAATTGAATCATGAATCATGAATCATGAATCATGAATCTAATCATGAATCATGAATCATGAATTGAATCATGAATCATGAATTGAATCATGAATTGAATTATAAGTCATGAAATGAATCATGAAATGAATCATGAATCATGAATTGAATCACGAATCATGAATTGAATCATGAATCATGAATCATGAATTTTATCATGAAACGAATCATGAATCATGAATTGAATCATAAATCATGAGTCATGAATCGAATCATGATTCATTAATTGAATCATGAATCATGAAATGAATCATGAATCATGAATTGAATCATGAATTATGAATTGAATCATGAATCATGAATCCTGAATTGAATCATGAATTAAATCATGAATCATCAATTGAATCATGAAACATGAATCATGAGTCATGAAATGAATCATGAATCATGAATTGAATTATGAGTCATGAAATGAATCATGAATTGAATCATGAATCATGAATCATGAATTTTATCATGAAATGAATCATGAATCATGAATTGAATCATGAATCATGAGTCATGAATCGAATCATGAATCATGAATTGAATCATGAATCATGATTCATGAAATGAATCATGAATCATGAATTGAATCATGAATCATGAATTAAATCATGAATCATGAATCATAAATTGAATCATGAATTGAATCATGAAACATAAATCATGAATCATGAATTGAATCATGAATCATGAATTGAATCATAAATCATGAATCATGAATTGAATCATGAATCATGAATCATGAATCATGAATTATGAAATGAATCATGAATTGAATCATGAATCATGAATTATGAAAGAATTATGAATCATGAATTGAATCATGAATCATGAAATGAAGCATAAAACATTAATCATCAATCATGAACCATGAATTTAATAATGAATCATGAATTGAATCATAAATCATGAATCATGAATCGAATCATGAATCATCAATCATGAATCATGAATCGAATCATGAATCATGAAATGAATCATGAATCATTAATTGCATTATGAATCATGAATTGAATCATGAATCATGAATCATAAATCATTAATTGAATTATGAAATGAATCATGAATCATGAATTGAATCATGAATCATGAATCATGAACCAAATCATGAATCATGAATTGAATCATGAATCAAATCATGAATCATGAATTGAATCATGAATCATGAATTGAATCATTATTAATGAATTGAATGATTAATTGAATCATAAATCATGAATTGAATCATGAATCATGAATTGAATTATGAATCATGAATCATGAATTGAATCATGAATCATTAATTGAATCATGAATTGAATCATGAATCATGAATTGAATCAAAATTAATGAATCATGAATTGAATTATGAATCATGAATCATGAATTGAATCATAAATCATAACTTGAATCATGAATCATTAATCATGTAATGAATCTTAAATTGAATCATGAGATGATAATCGAATTATGAATCATGAATCATGAATCATGAATTGAATCATGAATCGTGAATCAAATCATGAATCATGAATTAAATCATGAATCATGATTTGAATCATGAATCATTAATCATGATATGAATCATGAAATAAATCATGAATTAAATCATGAATCATGAATCATGAAATGAATCTTGAATTGAATCATGAATTGAATCATGAATCAGGAATCATTAAATTAATTATGAATTAAATCATGAATTGAAATATAAATCATGAAATGAATCTCGAATTAAATCATGAATTGAATCATGAATCATGAATTGAATCATGAATCATGAATTATGAAATTAATCATGAATCATGAATTGAATCATGAATCATGAAATGAATCATGAATCATGAATCATGTATTGAATCATGAAGCATTAATCATGAATTGAATCATGAATCATGAATCATGTATTGAATCATAAATCATGAATTATGATTCATGAATCGGATCATGAATCATGAATCATTAATTATGAATCGATTCATGAATCATGAATTTAATCATGAATCATAAATCATGTATTGAATCATGAATCATGAATATTGAATCATGAATCGAAGCATGAATCATGAATCAAATCATGAATCATCAACCATGAATCATGAATCGAATCATGAATCATGAATTAAATTATTAATCATGAATCATGAATTAAATCATGAATCATGAATTGAATCATGAGTTATAAAGTGAATCATAATTTAAATTATAAATCATGAATCATGAAATGAATCATGAAATGAATCATGTATTGAATCATGAATTGAATCATAATTCATGATTCAAATGAATCATGAATCAGGAATTGAATCATGAATCATAAATCATGAATTGAATAATGAATCATGAATCATGAATCGAATCATGAATCATTAATTGAATCATGAATCATGAATCATGAATCGAATCATGAATCATAAATTGAATTATGATCCGTGAATTAAATAATGAATCATGAATCATGAATTGAATCATGAAACGAATCATGAATCATGAATTAAATCATGAATCATGAATTGAATCACGAATCATGAATTGAATCATGAATCATGAATCATGAATTGAATCATGAATAATGAATCATGAATCATGAATTGAATCATGAAACGAATCATGAATCATGAATCATGAATTAAATCATGAATTATGAATTGAATCATGAATCATGAATCCTGAATTGAATCATGAATTAAATCATGAATCATGAATTGAATCATGAAACATGAATCATGAATCATGAATTGAATCATGAATCATGAATTGAATTATGAGTCATGAAATGAATCATGAATCATGAATTGAATAATGAATCATGATTCATGAAATGAATCATGAATCATGAATTGAATCATGAATCAAGAATTAAATCATGAATCATGAATCATAAATTGAATCATGAATTGAATCATGAAACATAAATCATGAATCATGAATTGAATCATGAATCATGAATTGAATCATAAATCATGAATCATGAATTGAATCATGAATCATGAATCATGAATTATGAAATAAATCATGAATTGAATCATAAATCATGAATTATGAAAGAGTAATGAATCATGAATTGAATCATGAATCACGAATTGAATCATGAATCATGAATCGAATCATGAATCATGAATCATGAATCATGAATTAAATCATGAATCATGAATCATTAATTTAATCATGAATCATGAATCATGATCTGAATCATGAATAATGAATCGAATCATGAATCATGAATTGAATCATGAATTGAATCATGAATTGAATCATGAGTCATGAAATGAATCATGAATTGAATCATGAATCATAAATTGAATCATGAATCATGAATCATGAATTGAATCATGAATCATGAATTGAATCATGAATCATGAATGATGAATCAAATCATTAATCATAAATTGAAATATGAATCATGAATTGAATCATGAATTGAATGATGAGTCATTAAATAAATCATGAAATGAATCATGAATCATGAATTGAATCATGAATCATGAATCATGAATTTTATCATGAAACGAATCATGAATCATGAATTGAATCATAAATCATGAATCATGAATTGAAACATAAATCATGAATCGTGAATTGAATCATGATTCATGAATCATGAATCATCAATTGAATCATGAAACATGAATCATGAGTCATGAAATGAATCATGAATCATGAATTGAATTATGAGTCATGAAATGAATCATGAATTGAATCATGAATCATGAATTGAATCATGAATCATGAATCATGAATTTTATCATGAAATGAATCATGAATCATGAATTGAATCATGAATCATGAGTCATGAATCGAATCATGAATCATGAATTGAATCATGAATCATGATTCATGAAATGAATCATGAATCATGAATTGAATCATGAATCATGAATTAAATCATGAATCATGAATCATAAATTGAATCATGAATTGAATCATGAAACATAAATCATGAGTCATGAATTGAATCATGAATCATGAATTGAATCATAAATCATGAATCATGAATTGAATCATGAATCATGAATCATGAATCATGAATTATGAAATGAATCATGAATTGAATAATGAATCATGAATTATGAAAGAATTATGAATCATGAATTGAATCATGAATCATGAAATGAAGCATAAAACATTAATCATCAATCATGAACCATGAATTTAATAATGAATCATGAATTGAATCATAAATCATGAATCATGAATTGAATCATGAATCATGAATCATGAATCATGAATTAAATCATGAATCATGAATCATGAATTGAATCATAAATCATGAGTCATGAATCGAATCATGATTCATTAATTGAATCATGATTCATAATTCTTTCATAATTCATGATTCATTATTCAATTCATGATTCATTTCATAATTCATGATTCATGATTCATGATTCAATTCATGATTCATGATTTATGAATCGAATCATGAAACATTAATCATGAATTGAATCATGAATCATGAATCAAATTATGAATCATGAATTGAATCATGAATCATGAATCATGAATCATGAATCTAATCATGAATCATGAATCATGAATTTAATCATGAATCATGAATTGAATCATGAATTGAATTATAAGTCATGAAATGAATCATGAAATGAATCATGAATCATGAATTGAATCACGAATCATGAATTGAATCATGAATCATGAATCATGAATTTTATCATGAAACGAATCATGAATCATGAATTGAATCATAAATCATGAATCATGAATTGAATCATAAATCTATTGAATCGTGAATTGAATCATGATTCATGAATCATGAATCATGATTTGAATCATGAATCATGAATCATGAATCGAATCATGAAACATTAATCATGAATTGAATCATGAATCATGAATCAAATTATGAATCATGAATTGAATCATGAATCATGAATTGAATCATGAATCATGAATCATGAATCATGAATCTAATCATGAATCATGAATCATGAATTGAATCATGAATCATGAATTGAATCATGAATTGAATTATAAGTCATGAAATGAATCATGAAATGAATCATGAATCATGAATTGAATCACGAATCATGAATTGAATCATGAATCATGAATCATGAATTTTATCATGAAACGAATCATGAATCATGAATTGAATCATAAATCATGAATCATGAATTGAATCATAAATCATGAGTCATGAATCGAATCATGATTCATTAATTGAATCATGAATCATGAAATGAATCATGAATCATGAATTGAATCATGAATTATGAATTGAATCATGAATCATGAATCCTGAATTGAATCATGAATTAAATCATGAATCATCAATTGAATCATGAAACATGAATCATGAGTCATGAAATGAATCATGAATTGAATTATGAGTCATGAAATGAATCATGAATTGAATCATGAATCATGAATTGAATCATGAATCATGAATCATGAATTTTATCATGAAATGAATCATGAATCATGAATTGAATCATGAATCATGAGTCATGAATCGAATCATGAATCATGAATTGAATCATGAATCATGATTCATGAAATGAATCATGAATCATGAATTGAATCATGAATCATGAATAAAATCAAGAATCATGAATCATAAATTGAATCATGAATTGAATCATGAAACATAAATCATGAATCATGAATTGAATCATGAATCATGAATTGAATCATAAATCATGAATCATGAATTGAATCATGAATCATGAATCATGAATTATGAAATGAATCATGAATTGAATAATGAATCATGAATTATGAAAGAATTATGAATCATGAATTGAATCATGAATCATGAAATGAAGCATAAAACATTAATCATCAATCATGAACCATGAATTTAATAATGAATCATGAATTGAATCATAAATCATGAATCATGAATTGAATCATGAATCATGAATCATGAATCATGAATTAAATCATGAATCATGAATCATTAATTTAATCATGAATCATGAATCATGAATTGAATCATGAATTGAATCATGAATTGAATCATGAATCATGAATCATGAAATGAATGATGAATTGAATCATGAATCATAAATTGAATCATGAATCATGATTTATGAATCGAATCATGAATCATGAATCATGAATTGAATCATGAATCATGAATGATGAATCAAATCATTAATCATAAATTGAAATATGAATCATGAATTGAATCATGAATTGAATGATAAGTCATTAAATAAATCATGAAATGAATCATGAATCATGAATTGAATCATGAATCATGAATCATGAATTGAATCATGAATTGAATCACGAATTGAATAATGAAACATGAATCATTAATCATGAATTGAATCATGAATCATGTAACATGAATTGAATCAAGAAACATGAATCATGAATTGAATCATGAATCATGAATTATGAAATGAAACATGAATCATTAATTGAATCATGAATCATGAATTGAATCATGAATCATGAATCATCAATCATGAATCATGAATCGAATAATGAATCATGAATTGAGTCATGAATCATGAATCATGTAATGAATCATGAATTGAATCATGAATTAAATCATGAATCATGAAATGAATCATGAATTGAAACATCTATTGAATCGTGAATTGAATCATGATTCATGAATCATGAATCATGATTTGAATCATGAATCATGAATCATGAATCGAATCATGAAACATTAATCATGAATTGAATCATGAATCATGAATCAAATTATGAATCATGAATTGAATCATGAATCATGAATTGAATCATGAATCATGAATCATGAATCATGAATCTAATCATGAATCATGAATCATGAATTGAATCATGAATCATGAATTGAATCATGAATTGAATTATAAGTCATGAAATGAATCATGAAATCAATCATGAATCATGAATCGAATAATGAATCATGAATTGAGTCATGAATCATGAATCATGTAATGAATCATGAATTGAATCATGAATTAAATCATGAATCATGAAATGAATCATGAATTGAAACATCTATTGAATCGTGAATTGAATCATGATTCATGAATCATGAATCATGATTTGAATCATGAATCATGAATTATGAATCGAATCATGAAACATTAATCATGAATTGAATCATGAATCATGAATCAAATTATGAATCATGAATTGAATCATGAATCATGAATTGAATCATGAATCATGAATCATGAATCATGAATCTAATCATGAATCATGAATCATGAATTGAATCATGAATCATGAATTGAATCATGAATTGAATTATAAGTCATGAAATGAATCATGAAATGAATCATGAATCATGAATTGAATCACGAATCATGAATTGAATCATGAATCATGAATCATGAATTTTATCATGAAACGAATCATGAATCATGAATTGAATCATAAATCATGAATCATGAATCGAATCATGATTCATTAATTGAATCATGAATCATGAAATGAATCATGAATCATGAATTGAATCATGAATTATGAATTGAATCATGAATCATGAATCCTGAATTGAATCATGAATTAAATCATGAATAATCAATTGAATCATGAAACATGAATCATGAGTCATGAAATGAATCATGAATCATGAATTGAATTATGAGTCATGAAATGAATCATGAATTGAATCATGAATCATGAATCATGAATTTTATCATGAAATGAATCATGAATCATGAATTGAATCATGAATCATGATTCATGAAATGAATCATGAATCATGAATTGAATCATGAATCATGAATTAAATCATGAATCATGAATCATAAATTGAATCATGAATTGAATCATGAAACATAAATCATGAATCATGAATTGAATCATGAATCATGAATTGAATCATAAATCATGAATCATGAATTGAATCATGAATCATGAATCATGAATCATGAATTATGAAATGAATCATGAATTGAATCATGAATCATGAATTATGAAAGAATTATGAATCATGAATTGAATCATGAATCATGAAATGAAGCATAAAACATTAATCATCAATCATGAACCATGAATTTAATAATGAATCATGAATTGAATCATAAATCATGAATCATGAATTGAATCATGAATCATGAATCATAAATCATGTAATGAATCATTAATCATGAATCGAATCATGAATCATCAATCATGAATCATGAATCGAATAATGAATCATGAATTGAGTCATGAATCATGAATCATGTAATGAATCATGAATTGAATCATGAATTAAATCATGAATCATGAAATGAATCATGAATTGAAACATCTATTGAATCGTGAATTGAATCATGATTCATGAATCATGAATCATGATTTGAATCATGAATCATGAATCATGAATCGAATCATGAAACATTAATCATGAATTGAATCATGAATCATGAATCAAATTATGAATCATGAATTGAATCATGAATCATGAATTGAATCATGAATCATGAATCATGAATCATGAATCTAATCATGAATCATGAATCATGAATTGAATCATGAATCATGAATTGAATCATGAATTGAATTATAAGTCATGAAATGACTCATGAAATGAATCATGAATCATGAATTGAATCACGAATCATGAATTGAATCATGAATCATGAATCATGAATTTTATCATGAAACGAATCATGAATCATGAATTGAATCATAAATCATGAATCATGAATTGAATCATAAATCATGAGTCATGAATCGAATCATGATTCATTAATTGAATCATGAATCATGAAATGAATCATGAATCATGAATTGAATCATGAATTATGAATTGAATCATGAATCCTGAATTGAATCATGAATTAAATCATGAATCATCAATTGAATCATGAAACATGAATCATGAGTCATGAAATGAATCATGAATCATGAATTGAATTATGAGTCATGAAATGAATCATGAATTGAATCATGAATCATGAATCATGAATTTTATCATGAAATGAATCATGAATCATGAATTGAATCATGAATCATGAGTCATGAATCGAATCATGAATCATGAATTGAATCATGAATCATGATTCATGAAATGAATCATGAATCATGAATTGAATCATGAATCATGAATTAAATCATGAATCATGAATCATAAATTGAATCATGAATTGAATCATGAAACATAAATCATGAATCATGAATTGAATCATGAATCATGAATTGAATCATAAATCATGAATCATGAATTGAATCATGAATCATGAATCATGAATCATGAATTATGAAATGAATCATGAATTGAATAATGAATCATGAATTATGAAAGAATTATGAATCATGAATTGAATCATGAATCATGAAATGAAGCATAAAACATTAATCATCAATCATGAACCATGAATTTAATAATGAATCATGAATTGAATCATAAATCATGAATCATGAATTGAATCATGAATCATGAATCATGAATCATGAATTAAATCATGAATCATGAATCATTAATTTAATCATGAATCATGAATCATGATCTGAATCATGAATCATGAATCGAATCATGAATCATGAATTGAATCATGAATTGAATCATGAATTGAATCATGAATCATGAATCATGAAATGAATCATGAATTGAATCATGAATCATAAATTGAATCATGAATCATGATTTATGAATCGAATCATGAATCATGAATCATGAATTGAATCATGAATCATGAATGATGAATCAAATCATTAATCATAAATTGAAATATGAATCATGAATTGAATCATGAATTGAATGATAAGTCATTAAATAAATCATGAAATGAATCATGAATCATGAATTGAATCATGAATCATGAATCATGAATTGAATCATGAATTGAATCACGAATTGAATAATGAAACATGAATCATTAATCATGAATTGAATCATGAATCATGTAACATGAATTGAATCAAGAAACATGAATCATGAATTGAATCATGAATCATGAATTATGAAATGAAACATGAATCATTAATTGAATCATGAATCATGAAATGAATCATGAAACATGAATCATCAATCATCAATCATGAATCGAATAATGAATCATGAATTGAGTCATGAATCATGAATCATGTAATGAATCATGAATTGAATCATGAATTAAATCATGAATCATGAAATGAATCATGAATTGAAACATCTATTGAATCGTGAATTGAATCATGATTCATGAATCATGAATCATGATTTGAATCATGAATCATGAATCATGAATCGAATCATGAAACATTAATCATGAATTGAATCATGAATCATGAATCAAATTATGAATCATGAATTGAATCATGAATCATGAATTGAATCATGAATCATGAATCATGAATCATGAATCTAATCATGAATCATGAATCATGAATTGAATCATGAATCATGAATTGAATCATGAATTGAATTATAAGTCATGAAATGAATCATGAAATCAATCATGAATCATGAATCGAATAATGAATCATGAATTGAGTCATGAATCATGAATCATGTAATGAATCATGAATTGAATCATGAATTAAATCATGAATCATGAAATGAATCATGAATTGAAACATCTATTGAATCGTGAATTGAATCATGATTCATGAATCATGAATCATGATTTGAATCATGAATCATGAATCATGAATCGAATCATGAAACATTAATCATGAATTGAATCATGAATCATGAATCAAATTATGAATCATGAATTGAATCATGAATCATGAATTGAATCATGAATCATGAATCATGAATCATGAATCTAATCATGAATCATGAATCATGAATTGAATCATGAATCATGAATTGAATCATGAATTGAATTATAAGTCATGAAATGAATCATGAAATGAATCATGAATCATGAATTGAATCACGAATCATGAATTGAATCATGAATCATGAATCATGAATTTTATCATGAAACGAATCATGAATCATGAATTGAATCATAAATCATGAGTCATGAATCGAATCATGATTCATTAATTGAATCATGAATCATGAAATGAATCATGAATCATGAATTGAATCATGAATTATGAATTGAATCATGAATCATGAATCCTGAATTGAATCATGAATTAAATCATGAATCATCAATTGAATCATGAAACATGAATCATGAGTCATGAAATGAATCATGAATCATGAATTGAATTATGAGTCATGAAATGAATCATGAATTGAATCATGAATCATGAATCATGAATTTTATCATGAAATGAATCATGAATCATGAATTGAATCATGAATCATGAGTCATGAATCGAATCATGAATCATGAATTGAATCATGAATCATGATTCATGAAATGAATCATGAATCATGAATTGAATCATGAATCATGAATTAAATCATGAATCATGAATCATAAATTGAATCATGAATTGAATCATGAAACATAAATCATGAATCATGAATTGAATCATGAATCATGAATTGAATCATAAATCATGAATCATGAATTGAATCATGAATCATGAATCATGAATCATGAATTATGAAATGAATCATGAATTGAATCATGAATCATGAATTATGAAAGAATTATGAATCATGAATTGAATCATGAATCATGAAATGAAGCATAAAACATTAATCATCAATCATGAACCATGAATTTAATAATGAATCATGAATTGAATCATAAATCATGAATCATGAATCGAATCATGAATCATCAATCATGAATCATGAATCGAATCATGAATCATGAAATGAATCATGAATCATTAATTGCATTATGAATCATGAATTGAATCATGAATCATGAATCATAAATCATTAATTGAATTATGAAATGAATCATGAATCATGAATTGAATCATGAATCATGAATCATGAATCAAATCATGAATCATGAATTGAATCATGAATCAAATCATGAATCATGAATTGAATCATGAATCATGAATCATGAATTGAATCATTATTAATGAATTGAATGATTAATTGAATCATAAATCATGAATTGAATCATGAATCATGAATTGAATTATGAATCATGAATCATGAATTGAATCATGAATCATTAATTGAATCATGAATTGAATCATGAATCATGAATTGAATCAAAATTAATGAATCATGAATTGAATTATGAATCATGAATCATGAATTGAATCATAAATCATAACTTGAATCATGAATCATTAATCATGTAATGAATCTTAAATTGAATCATGAGATGATAATCGAATTATGAATCATGAATCATGAATCATGAATTGAATCATGAATCGTGAATCAAATCATGAATCATGAATTAAATCATGAATCATGATTTGAATCATGAATCATTAATCATGATATGAATCATGAAATAAATCATGAATTAAATCATGAATCATGAATCATGAAATGAATCTTGAATTGAATCATGAATTGAATCATGAATCAGGAATCATTAAATTAATTATGAATTAAATCATGAATTGAAATATAAATCATGAAATGAATCTCGAATTAAATCATGAATTGAATCATGAATCATGAATTGAATCATGAATCATGAATTATGAAATTAATCATGAATCATGAATTGAATCATGAATCATGAAATGAATCATGAATCATGAATCATGTATTGAATCATGAAGCATTAATCATGAATTGAATCATGAATCATGAATCATGTATTGAATCATAAATCATGAATTATGATTCATGAATCGGATCATGAATCATGAATCATTAATTATGAATCGATTCATGAATCATGAATTTAATCATGAATCATAAATCATGTATTGAATCATGAATCATGAATATTGAATCATGAATCGAAGCATGAATCATGAATCAAATCATGAATCATCAACCATGAATCATGAATCGAATCATGAATCATGAATTAAATTATTAATCATGAATCATGAATTAAATCATGAATCATGAATTGAATCATGAGTTATAAAGTGAATCATAATTTAAATTATAAATCATGAATCATGAAATGAATCATGAAATGAATCATGTATTGAATCATGAATTGAATCATAATTCATGATTCAAATGAATCATGAATCAGGAATTGAATCATGAATCATAAATCATGAATTGAATAATGAATCATGAATCATGAATCGAATCATGAATCATTAATTGAATCATGAATCATGAATCATGAATCGAATCATGAATCATAAATTGAATTATGATCCGTGAATTAAATAATGAATCATGAATCATGAATTGAATCATGAAACGAATCATGAATCATGAATTAAATCATGAATCATGAATTGAATCACGAATCATGAATTGAATCATGAATCATGAATCATGAATTGAATCATGAATAATGAATCATGAATCATGAATTGAATCATGAAACGAATCATGAATCATGAATCATGAATTAAATCATGAATTATGAATTGAATCATGAATCATGAATCCTGAATTGAATCATGAATTAAATCATGAATCATGAATTGAATCATGAAACATGAATCATGAATCATGAATTGAATCATGAATCATGAATTGAATTATGAGTCATGAAATGAATCATGAATCATGAATTGAATAATGAATCATGATTCATGAAATGAATCATGAATCATGAATTGAATCATGAATCAAGAATTAAATCATGAATCATGAATCATAAATTGAATCATGAATTGAATCATGAAACATAAATCATGAATCATGAATTGAATCATGAATCATGAATTGAATCATAAATCATGAATCATGAATTGAATCATGAATCATGAATCATGAATTATGAAATAAATCATGAATTGAATCATAAATCATGAATTATGAAAGAGTAATGAATCATGAATTGAATCATGAATCACGAATTGAATCATGAATCATGAATCGAATCATGAATCATGAATCATGAATCATGAATTAAATCATGAATCATGAATCATTAATTTAATCATGAATCATGAATCATGATCTGAATCATGAATAATGAATCGAATCATGAATCATGAATTGAATCATGAATTGAATCATGAATTGAATCATGAGTCATGAAATGAATCATGAATTGAATCATGAATCATAAATTGAATCATGAATCATGAATCATGAATTGAATCATGAATCATGAATTGAATCATGAATCATGAATGATGAATCAAATCATTAATCATAAATTGAAATATGAATCATGAATTGAATCATGAATTGAATGATGAGTCATTAAATAAATCATGAAATGAATCATGAATCATGAATTGAATCATGAATCATGAATTGAATCATGAATCATGAATCATGAATTGAATCATGAATTGAATCACGAATTGAATCATGAAACATGAATCATTAATCATGAATTGAATCATGAATCATGTAACATGAATTGAATCAAGAAACATGAATCATGAATTGAATCATGAATCATATATTATGAAATGAATCATGAATCATGAATTGAATCATGAATCATGAATTATGAAATGAATCATGAATCATTAATTGAATCATGAATCATGAAATGAATCATGAAACATGAATCATCAATCATGAATCATGAATCGAATAATGAATCATGAATTGAGTCATGAATCATGAATCATGTAATGAATCATGAATTGAATCATGAATTAAATCATGAATCATGAAATGAATCATGAATTGAAACATCTATTGAATCGTGAATTGAATCATGATTCATGAATCATGAATCATGATTTGAATCATGAATCATGAATCATGAATCGAATCATGAAACATTAATCATGAATTGAATCATGAATCATGAATCAAATTATGAATCATGAATTGAATCATGAATCATGAATTGAATCATGAATCATGAATCTAATCATGAATCATGAATCATGAATTGAATCATGAATCATGAATTGAATCATGAATTGAATTATAAGTCATGAAATGAATCATGAAATGAATCATGAATCATGAATTGAATCACGAATCATGAATTGAATCATGAATCATGAATCATGAATTTTATCATGAAACGAATCATGAATCATGAATTGAATCATAAATCATGAATCATGAATTGAATCATAAATCATGAGTCATGAATCGAATCATGATTCATTAATTGAATCATGAATCATGAAATGAATCATGAATCATGAATTGAATCATGAATTATGAATTGAATCATGAATCATGAATCCTGAATTGAATCATGAATTAAATCATGAATCATGAATTGAATCATGAAACATGAATCATGAGTCATGAAATGAATCATGAATCATGAATTGAATTATGAGTCATGAAATGAATCATGAATTGAATCATGAATCATGAATCATGAATTTTATCATGAAATGAATCATGAATCATGAATTGAATCATGAATCATGAGTCATGAATCGAATCATGAATCATGAATTGAATCATGAATCATGATTCATGAAATGAATCATGAATCATGAATTGAATCATGAATCATGAATTAAATCATAAATCATGAATCATAAATTGAATCATTAATTGAATCATGAAACATAAATCATGAATCATGAATTGAATCATGAATCATGAATTGAATCATAAATCATGAATCATGAATTGAATCATGAATCATGAATCATGAATCATGAATTATGAAATGAATCATGAATTGAATCATGAATCATGAATTATGAAAGAATCATGAATCATGAATTGAATCATGAATCATGAAATGAATCATAAAACATTAATCATCAATCATGAACCATGAATTTAATAATGAATCATGAATTGAATCATAAATCATGAATCATGAATTGAATCATGAATCATGAATCATGAAATATGAAATAAATCATGATTTGAATCATGAATCATGAATTATGAAAGAATCATGAATCATGAATTGAATCATGAATCATGAAATGAATCATAAAACATTAATCATCAATCATGAACCATGAATTTAATAATGAATCATGAATTGAATCATGAATCATGAATTATAAATCATGTAATGAATCATTAATCATGAATCGAATCATGAATCATCAATCATGAATCATCAATCGAATCATGAATCATGAAATGAATCATGAATTGAATCATGAATCATGAATTATGAAATGAATCATGAATCATGAATTGAATCATGAATCATGAATCAAATCATGAATCATGAATTGAATCATGAATCAAATCATGAATCATGAATTGAATCATGAATCATGAATCATGAATTAAATCATTATTAATGAATTGAATGATTAATTGAATCATAAATCATGAATTGAATCATGAATCATGAATTGAATTATGAATCATGAATCATGAATTAAATCATGAATCATGAATTGAATCATGAATTGAATCATGAATCATGAATTGAATCAAAATTAATGAATCATGAATTGAATTATGAATCATGAATCATGAATTGAATCATAAATCATAAATTGAATCATGAATCATGAATCATGTAATGAATCTTAAATTGAATCATGAGATGATAATCGAATTATGAATCATGAATCATGAATCATGAATTGAATCATGAATCATAAATCATGAAATGAATCTTGAATTGAATCATGAATTGAATCATGAATCAGGAATCATTAAATTAATTATGAATTAAATCATGAATTGAAATATGAATCATGAAATGAATCTCTAATTAAATCATGAATTGAATCATGAATCATGAATTGAATCATGAATCATGAATTGAATCATGAATCATGAATGATGAATCAAATCATTAATCATAAATTGAAATATGAATCATGAATTGAATCATGAATTGAATGATGAGTCATTAAATAAATCATGAAATGAATCATGAATCATGAATTGAATCATGAATCATGAATTGAATCATGAATCATGAATCATGAATTGAATCATGAATTGAATCACGAATTGAATCATGAAACATGAATCATTAATCATGAATTGAATCATGAATCATGTAACATGAATTGAATCAAGAAACATGAATCATGAATTGAATCATGAATCATATATTATGAAATGAATCATGAATCATGAATTGAATCATGAATCATGAATTATGAAATGAATCATGAATCATTAATTGAATCATGAATCATGAAATGAATCATGAAACATGAATCATCAATCATGAATCATGAATCGAATAATGAATCATGAATTGAGTCATGAATCATGAATCATGTAATGAATCATGAATTGAATCATGAATTAAATCATGAATCATGAAATGAATCATGAATTGAAACATCTATTGAATCGTGAATTGAATCATGATTCATGAATCATGAATCATGATTTGAATCATGAATCATGAATCATGAATCGAATCATGAAACATTAATCATGAATTGAATCATGAATCATGAATCAAATTATGAATCATGAATTGAATCATGAATCATGAATTGAATCATGAATCATGAATCTAATCATGAATCATGAATCATGAATTGAATCATGAATCATGAATTGAATCATGAATTGAATTATAAGTCATGAAATGAATCATGAAATGAATCATGAATCATGAATTGAATCACGAATCATGAATTGAATCATGAATCATGAATCATGAATTTTATCATGAAACGAATCATGAATCATGAATTGAATCATAAATCATGAATCATGAATTGAATCATAAATCATGAGTCATGAATCGAATCATGATTCATTAATTGAATCATGAATCATGAAATGAATCATGAATCATGAATTGAATCATGAATTATGAATTGAATCATGAATCATGAATCCTGAATTGAATCATGAATTAAATCATGAATCATGAATTGAATCATGAAACATGAATCATGAGTCATGAAATGAATCATGAATCATGAATTGAATTATGAGTCATGAAATGAATCATGAATTGAATCATGAATCATGAATCATGAATTTTATCATGAAATGAATCATGAATCATGAATTGAATCATGAATCATGAGTCATGAATCGAATCATGAATCATGAATTGAATCATGAATCATGATTCATGAAATGAATCATGAATCATGAATTGAATCATGAATCATGAATTAAATCATAAATCATGAATCATAAATTGAATCATTAATTGAATCATGAAACATAAATCATGAATCATGAATTGAATCATGAATCATGAATTGAATCATAAATCATGAATCATGAATTGAATCATGAATCATGAATCATGAATCATGAATTATGAAATGAATCATGAATTGAATCATGAATCATGAATTATGAAAGAATCATGAATCATGAATTGAATCATGAATCATGAAATGAATCATAAAACATTAATCATCAATCATGAACCATGAATTTAATAATGAATCATGAATTGAATCATAAATCATGAATCATGAATTGAATCATGAATCATGAATCATGAAATATGAAATAAATCATGATTTGAATCATGAATCATGAATTATGAAAGAATCATGAATCATGAATTGAATCATGAATCATGAAATGAATCATAAAACATTAATCATCAATCATGAACCATGAATTTAATAATGAATCATGAATTGAATCATGAATCATGAATTATAAATCATGTAATGAATCATTAATCATGAATCGAATCATGAATCATCAATCATGAATCATCAATCGAATCATGAATCATGAAATGAATCATGAATTGAATCATGAATCATGAATTATGAAATGAATCATGAATCATGAATTGAATCATGAATCATGAATCAAATCATGAATCATGAATTGAATCATGAATCAAATCATGAATCATGAATTGAATCATGAATCATGAATCATGAATTAAATCATTATTAATGAATTGAATGATTAATTGAATCATAAATCATGAATTGAATCATGAATCATGAATTGAATTATGAATCATGAATCATGAATTAAATCATGAATCATGAATTGAATCATGAATTGAATCATGAATCATGAATTGAATCAAAATTAATGAATCATGAATTGAATTATGAATCATGAATCATGAATTGAATCATAAATCATAAATTGAATCATGAATCATGAATCATGTAATGAATCTTAAATTGAATCATGAGATGATAATCGAATTATGAATCATGAATCATGAATCATGAATTGAATCATGAATCATAAATCATGAAATGAATCTTGAATTGAATCATGAATTGAATCATGAATCAGGAATCATTAAATTAATTATGAATTAAATCATGAATTGAAATATGAATCATGAAATGAATCTCTAATTAAATCATGAATTGAATCATGAATCATGAATTGAATCATGAATCATGAATTATGAAATTAATCATGAATCATGAATTGAATCATGAATCATGAAATGAATCATGCATCATGAATCATGTATTGAATCATGAAGCATTAATCATGAATTGAATCATGAATCATGAATCATGTATTGAATCATAAATCATGAATTATGATTCATGAATCGGATCATGAATCATGAATCATTAATCATGAATCGATTCATGAATCATGAATTTAATCATGAATCATAAATCATGTATTGAATCATGAATCATGAATATTGAATCATGAATCGAAGCATGAATCATGAATCAAATCATGAATCATCAATCATGAATCATGAATTGAATCATGAATCATGAATTAAATTATTAATCATGAATCATGAATTAAATCATGAATCATGAATTGAATCATGAGTTATAAATTGAATCATAATTTAAATTATAAATCATGAATCATGAAATGAATCATGAAATGAATCATGTATTGAATCATGAATTGAATCATAATTCATGATTCAAATGAATCATGAATCAGGAATTGAATCATGAATCATAAATCATGAATTGAATAATGAATCATGAATCATGAATCGAATCATGAATCATTAATTGAATCATGAATCATGAATCATGAATCGAATCATGAATCATAAATTGAATTATGATCCATGAATTAAATAATGAATCATGAATCATGAATTGAATCATGAAACGAATCATGAATCATGAATTGAATTATGAAACGAATCATGAATCATGAATTAAATCATGAATCATGAATTGAATCACGAATCATGAATTGAATCATGAATCATGAATCATGAATCATGAATTGAATCATGAATAATGAATCATGAATCATGAATTGAATCATGAAACGAATCATGAATCATGAATCATGAATTACATCATGAATCATGAATTGAATCACGAATCATGAATTGAATCATAAATCATGAATCATGAATTTTATCATGAAACGAATCATGAATCATGAATTGAATCATAAATCATGAGTCATGAATCGAATCATGAATCATTAATTGAATCATGAATCATGAATCATGAAATGAATTATGAATCATGAATTGAATCATGAATTATGAATTGAATCATGAATCATGAATCCTGAATTGAATCATGAATTAAATCATGAATCATGAATTGAATCATGAAACATGAATCATGAATCATGAATTGAATCATGAATCATGAATTGAATTATGAGTCATGAAATGAATCATGAATCATGAATTGAATCATGAATCATGATTCATTAAATGAATCATGAATCATGAATTGAATCATGAATCAAGAATTAAATCATGAATCATGAATCATAAATTGAATCATGAATTGAATCATTAAACATAAATCATGAATCATGAATTGAATCATGAATCATGAATTGAATCATAAATCATGAATCATGAATTGAATCATGAATCATGAATCATGAATTATGAAATGAATCATGAATTGAATCATAAATCATGAATTATGAAAGAGTAATGAATCATGAATTGAAACATGAATCATGAAATGAATCATAAAACATTAATCATCAATCATGAACCATGAATTTAATAATGAATCATGAATTGAATCATAAATCATGAATCATGAATTGAATCATGAATCATGAATCATGAATCATGAATTATGAAATAAATAATGAATTGAATCATAAATCATGAATTATGAAAGAATCATGAATCATGAATTGAATCATGAATCATGAAATGAATCATAAAACATTAATCATCAATCATGAACCATGAATTTAATAATGAATCATGAATTGAATCATGAATCATGAATTGAATCATGAATCATGAATTGAATCATGAATCATGAATCATGAATCATGAATCTAATCATGAATCATGAATCATGAATTGAATCATGAATCATGAATTGAATCATGAATTGAATTATAAGTCATGAAATGAATCATGAAATGAATCATGAATCATGAATTGAATCACGAATCATGAATTGAATCATGAATCATGAATCATGAATTTTATCATGAAACGAATCATGAATCATGAATTGAATCATAAATCATGAATCATGAATTGAATCATAAATCATGAGTCATGAATCGAATCATGATTCATTAATTGAATCATGAATCATGAAATGAATCATGAATCATGAATTGAATCATGAATTATGAATTGAATCATGAATCATGAATCCTGAATTGAATCATGAATTAAATCATGAATCATCAATTGAATCATGAAACATGAATCATGAGTCATGAAATGAATCATGAATTGAATTATGAGTCATGAAATGAATCATGAATTGAATCATGAATCATGAATTGAATCATGAATCATGAATCATGAATTTTATCATGAAATGAATCATGAATCATGAATTGAATCATGAATCATGAGTCATGAATCGAATCATGAATCATGAATTGAATCATGAATCATGAATAAAATCAAGAATCATGAATCATAAATTGAATCATGAATTGAATCATGAAACATAAATCATGAATCATGAATTGAATCATGAATCATGAATTGAATCATAAATCATGAATCATGAATTGAATCATGAATCATGAATCATGAATCATGAATTATGAAATGAATCATGAATTGAATAATGAATCATGAATTATGAAAGAATTATGAATCATGAATTGAATCATGAATCATGAAATGAAGCATAAAACATTAATCATCAATCATGAACCATGAATTTAATAATGAATCATGAATTGAATCATAAATCATGAATCATGAAATGAATCATGAATCATTAATTGCATTATGAATCATGAATTGAATCATGAATCATGAATCATAAATCATTAATTGAATTATGAAATGAATCATGAATCATGAATTGAATCATGAATCATGAATCATGAATCAAATCATGAATCATGAATTGAATCATGAATCAAATCATGAATCATGAATTGAATCATGAATCATGAATCATGAATTGAATCATTATTAATGAATTGAATGATTAATTGAATCATAAATCATGAATTGAATCATGAATCATGAATTGAATTATGAATCATGAATCATGAATTGAATCATGAATCATTAATTGAATCATGAATTGAATCATGAATCATGAATTGAATCAAAATTAATGAATCATGAATTGAATTATGAATCATGAATCATGAATTGAATCATAAATCATAACTTGAATCATGAATCATTAATCATGTAATGAATCTTAAATTGAATCATGAGATGATAATCGAATTATGAATCATGAATCATGAATCATGAATTGAATCATGAATCGTGAATCAAATCATGAATCATGAATTAAATCATGAATCATGATTTGAATCATGAATCATTAATCATGATATGAATCATGAAATAAATCATGAATTAAATCATGAATCATGAATCATGAAATGAATCTTGAATTGAATCATGAATTGAATCATGAATCAGGAATCATTAAATTAATTATGAATTAAATCATGAATTGAAATATAAATCATGAAATGAATCTCGAATTAAATCATGAATTGAATCATGAATCATGAATTGAATCATGAATCATGAATTATGAAATTAATCATGAATCATGAATTGAATCATGAATCATGAAATGAATCATGAATCATGAATCATGTATTGAATCATGAAGCATTAATCATGAATTGAATCATGAATCATGAATCATGTATTGAATCATAAATCATGAATTATGATTCATGAATCGGATCATGAATCATGAATCATTAATTATGAATCGATTCATGAATCATGAATTTAATCATGAATCATAAATCATGTATTGAATCATGAATCATGAATATTGAATCATGAATCGAAGCATGAATCATGAATCAAATCATGAATCATCAACCATGAATCATGAATCGAATCATGAATCATGAATTAAATTATTAATCATGAATCATGAATTAAATCATGAATCATGAATTGAATCATGAGTTATAAAGTGAATCATAATTTAAATTATAAATCATGAATCATGAAATGAATCATGAAATGAATCATGTATTGAATCATGAATTGAATCATAATTCATGATTCAAATGAATCATGAATCAGGAATTGAATCATGAATCATAAATCATGAATTGAATAATGAATCATGAATCATGAATCGAATCATGAATCATTAATTGAATCATGAATCATGAATCATGAATCGAATCATGAATCATAAATTGAATTATGATCCGTGAATTAAATAATGAATCATGAATCATGAATTGAATCATGAAACGAATCATGAATCATGAATTAAATCATGAATCATGAATTGAATCACGAATCATGAATTGAATCATGAATCATGAATCATGAATTGAATCATGAATAATGAATCATGAATCATGAATTGAATCATGAAACGAATCATGAATCATGAATCATGAATTAAATCATGAATTATGAATTGAATCATGAATCATGAATCCTGAATTGAATCATGAATTAAATCATGAATCATGAATTGAATCATGAAACATGAATCATGAATCATGAATTGAATCATGAATCATGAATTGAATTATGAGTCATGAAATGAATCATGAATCATGAATTGAATAATGAATCATGATTCATGAAATGAATCATGAATCATGAATTGAATCATGAATCAAGAATTAAATCATGAATCATGAATCATAAATTGAATCATGAATTGAATCATGAAACATAAATCATGAATCATGAATTGAATCATGAATCATGAATTGAATCATAAATCATGAATCATGAATTGAATCATGAATCATGAATCATGAATTATGAAATAAATCATGAATTGAATCATAAATCATGAATTATGAAAGAGTAATGAATCATGAATTGAATCATGAATCACGAATTGAATCATGAATCATGAATCGAATCATGAATCATGAATCATGAATCATGAATTAAATCATGAATCATGAATCATTAATTTAATCATGAATCATGAATCATGATCTGAATCATGAATAATGAATCGAATCATGAATCATGAATTGAATCATGAATTGAATCATGAATTGAATCATGAGTCATGAAATGAATCATGAATTGAATCATGAATCATAAATTGAATCATGAATCATGAATCATGAATTGAATCATGAATCATGAATTGAATCATGAATCATGAATGATGAATCAAATCATTAATCATAAATTGAAATATGAATCATGAATTGAATCATGAATTGAATGATGAGTCATTAAATAAATCATGAAATGAATCATGAATCATGAATTGAATCATGAATCATGAATTGAATCATGAATCATGAATCATGAATTGAATCATGAATTGAATCACGAATTGAATCATGAAACATGAATCATTAATCATGAATTGAATCATGAATCATGTAACATGAATTGAATCAAGAAACATGAATCATGAATTAAATCATGAATCATATATTATGAAATGAATCATGAATCATGAATTGAATCATGAATCATGAATTATGAAATGAATCATGAATCATTAATTGAATCATGAATCATGAAATGAATCATGAAACATGAATCATCAATCATGAATCATGAATCGAATAATGAATCATGAATTGAGTCATGAATCATGAATCATGTAATGAATCATGAATTGAATCATGAATTAAATCATGAATCATGAAATGAATCATGAATTGAAACATCTATTGAATCGTGAATTGAATCATGATTCATGAATCATGAATCATGATTTGAATCATGAATCATGAATCATGAATCGAATCATGAAACATTAATCATGAATTGAATCATGAATCATGAATCAAATTATGAATCATGAATTGAATCATGAATCATGAATTGAATCATGAATCATGAATCATGAATCTAATCATGAATCATGAATCATGAATTGAATCATGAATCATGAATTGAATCATGAATTGAATTATAAGTCATGAAATGAATCATGAAATGAATCATGAATCATGAATTGAATCACGAATCATGAATTGAATCATGAATCATGAATCATGAATTTTATCATGAAACGAATCATGAATCATGAATTGAATCATAAATCATGAATCATGAATTGAATCATAAATCATGAGTCATGAATCGAATCATGATTCATTAATTGAATCATGAATCATGAAATGAATCATGAATCATGAATTGAATCATGAATTATGAATTGAATCATGAATCATGAATCCTGAATTGAATCATGAATTAAATCATGAATCATGAATTGAATCATGAAACATGAATCATGAGTCATGAAATGACTCATGAATCATGAATTGAATTATGAGTCATGAAATGAATCATGAATTGAATCATGAATCATGAATCATGAATTTTATCATGAAATGAATCATGAATCATGAATTGAATCATGAATCATGAGTCATGAATCGAATCATGAATCATGAATTGAATCATGAATCATGATTCATGAAATGAATCATGAATCATGAATTGAATCATGAATCATGAATTAAATCATAAATCATGAATCATAAATTGAATCATTAATTGAATCATGAAACATAAATCATGAATCATGAATTGAATCATGAATCATGAATTGAATCATAAATCATGAATCATGAATTGAATCATGAATCATGAATCATGAATCATGAATTATGAAATGAATCATGAATTGAATCATGAATCATGAATTATGAAAGAATCATGAATCATGAATTGAATCATGAATCATGAAATGAATCATAAAACATTAATCATCAATCATGAACCATGAATTTAATAATGAATCATGAATTGAATCATAAATCATGAATCATGAATTGAATCATGAATCATGAATCATGAAATATGAAATAAATCATGATTTGAATCATGAATCATGAATTATGAAAGAATCATGAATCATGAATTGAATCATGAATCATGAAATGAATCATAAAACATTAATCATCAATCATGAACCATGAATTTAATAATGAATCATGAATTGAATCATGAATCATGAATTATAAATCATGTAATGAATCATTAATCATGAATCGAATCATGAATCATCAATCATGAATCATCAATCGAATCATGAATCATGAAATGAATCATGAATTGAATCATGAATCATGAATTATGAAATGAATCATGAATCATGAATTGAATCATGAATCATGAATCAAATCATGAATCATGAATTGAATCATGAATCAAATCATGAATCATGAATTGAATCATGAATCATGAATCATGAATTAAATCATTATTAATGAATTGAATGATTAATTGAATCATAAATCATGAATTGAATCATGAATCATGAATTGAATTATGAATCATGAATCATGAATTAAATCATGAATCATGAATTGAATCATGAATTGAATCATGAATCATGAATTGAATCAAAATTAATGAATCATGAATTGAATTATGAATCATGAATCATGAATTGAATCATAAATCATAAATTGAATCATGAATCATGAATCATGTAATGAATCTTAAATTGAATCATGAGATGATAATCGAATTATGAATCATGAATCATGAATCATGAATTGAATCATGAATCATAAATCATGAAATGAATCTTGAATTGAATCATGAATTGAATCATGAATCAGGAATCATTAAATTAATTATGAATTAAATCATGAATTGAAATATGAATCATGAAATGAATCTCTAATTAAATCATGAATTGAATCATGAATCATGAATTGAATCATGAATCATGAATTATGAAATTAATCATGAATCATGAATTGAATCATGAATCATGAAATGAATCATGCATCATGAATCATGTATTGAATCATGAAGCATTAATCATGAATTGAATCATGAATCATGAATCATGTATTGAATCATAAATCATGAATTATGATTCATGAATCGGATCATGAATCATGAATCATTAATCATGAATCGATTCATGAATCATGAATTTAATCATGAATCATAAATCATGTATTGAATCATGAATCATGAATATTGAATCATGAATCGAAGCATGAATCATGAATCAAATCATGAATCATCAATCATGAATCATGAATCGAATCATGAATCATGAATTAAATTATTAATCATGAATCATGAATTAAATCATGAATCATGAATTGAATCATGAGTTATAAATTGAATCATAATTTAAATTATAAATCATGAATCATGAAATGAATCATGAAATGAATCATGTATTGAATCATGAATTGAATCATAATTCATGATTCAAATGAATCATGAATCAGGAATTGAATCATGAATCATAAATCATGAATTGAATAATGAATCATGAATCATGAATCGAATCATGAATCATTAATTGAATCATGAATCATGAATCATGAATCGAATCATGAATCATAAATTGAATTATGATCCATGAATTAAATAATGAATCATGAATCATGAATTGAATCATGAAACGAATCATGAATCATGAATTGAATTATGAAACGAATCATGAATCATGAATTAAATCATGAATCATGAATTGAATCACGAATCATGAATTGAATCATGAATCATGAATCATGAATCATGAATTGAATCATGAATAATGAATCATGAATCATGAATTGAATCATGAAACGAATCATGAATCATGAATCATGAATTACATCATGAATCATGAATTGAATCACGAATCATGAATTGAATCATAAATCATGAATCATGAATTTTATCATGAAACGAATCATGAATCATGAATTGAATCATAAATCATGAGTCATGAATCGAATCATGAATCATTAATTGAATCATGAATCATGAATCATGAAATGAATTATGAATCATGAATTGAATCATGAATTATGAATTGAATCATGAATCATGAATCCTGAATTGAATCATGAATTAAATCATGAATCATGAATTGAATCATGAAACATGAATCATGAATCATGAATTGAATCATGAATCATGAATTGAATTATGAGTCATGAAATGAATCATGAATCATGAATTGAATCATGAATCATGATTCATTAAATGAATCATGAATCATGAATTGAATCATGAATCAAGAATTAAATCATGAATCATGAATCATAAATTGAATCATGAATTGAATCATTAAACATAAATCATGAATCATGAATTGAATCATGAATCATGAATTGAATCATAAATCATGAATCATGAATTGAATCATGAATCATGAATCATGAATTATGAAATGAATCATGAATTGAATCATAAATCATGAATTATGAAAGAGTAATGAATCATGAATTGAAACATGAATCATGAAATGAATCATAAAACATTAATCATCAATCATGAACCATGAATTTAATAATGAATCATGAATTGAATCATAAATCATGAATCATGAATTGAATCATGAATCATGAATCATGAATCATGAATTATGAAATAAATAATGAATTGAATCATAAATCATGAATTATGAAAGAATCATGAATCATGAATTGAATCATGAATCATGAAATGAATCATAAAACATTAATCATCAATCATGAACCATGAATTTAATAATGAATCATGAATTGAATCATGAATCATGAATTGAATCATGAATCATGAATTGAATCATGAATCATGAATCATGAATCATGAATCTAATCATGAATCATGAATCATGAATTGAATCATGAATCATGAATTGAATCATGAATTGAATTATAAGTCATGAAATGAATCATGAAATGAATCATGAATCATGAATTGAATCACGAATCATGAATTGAATCATGAATCATGAATCATGAATTTTATC
Organism: Mixophyes fleayi; assembly: GCF_038048845.1. Classification (NCBI taxonomy): domain Eukaryota; kingdom Metazoa; phylum Chordata; class Amphibia; order Anura; family Limnodynastidae; genus Mixophyes; species Mixophyes fleayi. The sequence goes on along the minus strand of NW_027447882.1, from coordinate 880,175 downwards.
ATGAAACGAATCATGAATCATGAATTGAATCATAAATCATGAATCATGAATTGAATCATAAATCATGAGTCATGAATCGAATCATGATTCATTAATTGAATCATGAATCATGAAATGAATCATGAATCATGAATTGAATCATGAATTATGAATTGAATCATGAATCATGAATCCTGAATTGAATCATGAATTAAATCATGAATCATCAATTGAATCATGAAACATGAATCATGAGTCATGAAATGAATCATGAATTGAATTATGAGTCATGAAATGAATCATGAATTGAATCATGAATCATGAATTGAATCATGAATCATGAATCATGAATTTTATCATGAAATGAATCATGAATCATGAATTGAATCATGAATCATGAGTCATGAATCGAATCATGAATCATGAATTGAATCATGAATCATGATTCATGAAATGAATCATGAATCATGAATTGAATCATGAATCATGAATAAAATCAAGAATCATGAATCATAAATTGAATCATGAATTGAATCATGAAACATAAATCATGAATCATGAATTGAATCATGAATCATGAATTGAATCATAAATCATGAATCATGAATTGAATCATGAATCATGAATCATGAATCATGAATTATGAAATGAATCATGAATTGAATAATGAATCATGAATTATGAAAGAATTATGAATCATGAATTGAATCATGAATCATGAAATGAAGCATAAAACATTAATCATCAATCATGAACCATGAATTTAATAATGAATCATGAATTGAATCATAAATCATGAATCATGAATTGAATCATGAATCATGAATCATGAATCATGAATTAAATCATGAATCATGAATCATTAATTTAATCATGAATCATGAATCATGATCTGAATCATGAATCATGAATCGAATCATGAATCATGAATTGAATCATGAATTGAATCATGAATTGAATCATGAATCATGAATCATGAAATGAATGATGAATTGAATCATGAATCATAAATTGAATCATGAATCATGATTTATGAATCGAATCATGAATCATGAATCATGAATTGAATCATGAATCATGAATGATGAATCAAATCATTAATCATAAATTGAAATATGAATCATGAATTGAATCATGAATTGAATGATAAGTCATTAAATAAATCATGAAATGAATCATGAATCATGAATTGAATCATGAATCATGAATCATGAATTGAATCATGAATTGAATCACGAATTGAATAATGAAACATGAATCATTAATCATGAATTGAATCATGAATCATGTAACATGAATTGAATCAAGAAACATGAATCATGAATTGAATCATGAATCATGAATTATGAAATGAAACATGAATCATTAATTGAATCATGAATCATGAATTGAATCATGAATCATGAATCATCAATCATGAATCATGAATCGAATAATGAATCATGAATTGAGTCATGAATCATGAATCATGTAATGAATCATGAATTGAATCATGAATTAAATCATGAATCATGAAATGAATCATGAATTGAAACATCTATTGAATCGTGAATTGAATCATGATTCATGAATCATGAATCATGATTTGAATCATGAATCATGAATCATGAATCGAATCATGAAACATTAATCATGAATTGAATCATGAATCATGAATCAAATTATGAATCATGAATTGAATCATGAATCATGAATTGAATCATGAATCATGAATCATGAATCATGAATCTAATCATGAATCATGAATCATGAATTGAATCATGAATCATGAATTGAATCATGAATTGAATTATAAGTCATGAAATGAATCATGAAATCAATCATGAATCATGAATCGAATAATGAATCATGAATTGAGTCATGAATCATGAATCATGTAATGAATCATGAATTGAATCATGAATTAAATCATGAATCATGAAATGAATCATGAATTGAAACATCTATTGAATCGTGAATTGAATCATGATTCATGAATCATGAATCATGATTTGATTCATGAATCATGAATTATGAATCGAATCATGAAACATTAATCATTAATTGAATCATGAATCATGAATCAAATTATGAATCATGAATTGAATCATGAATCATGAATTGAATCATGAATCATGAATCATGAATCATGAATCTAATCATGAATCATGAATCATGAATTGAATCATGAATCATGAATTAAATCATGAATTGAATTATAAGTCATGAAATGAATCATGAAATGAATCATGAATCATGAATTGAATCACGAATCATGAATTGAATCATGAATCATGAATCATGAATTTTATCATGAAACGAATCATGAATCATGAATTGAATCATAAATCATGAATCATGAATTGAATCATAAATCATGAGTCATGAATCGAATCATGATTCATTAATTGAATCATGAATCATGAAATGAATCATGAATCATGAATTGAATCATGAATTATGAATTGAATCATGAATCATGAATCCTGAATTGAATCATGAATTAAATCATGAATAATCAATTGAATCATGAAACATGAATCATGAGTCATGAAATGAATCATGAATCATGAATTGAATTAAGAGTCATGAAATGAATCATGAATTGAATCATGAATCATGAATCATGAATTTTATCATGAAATGAATCATGAATCATGAATTGAATCATGAATCATGATTCATGAAATGAATCATGAATCATGAATTGAATCATGAATCATGAATTAAATCATGAATCATGAATCATAAATTGAATTATGAATTGAATCATGAAACATAAATCATGAATCATGAATTGAATCATGAATCATGAATTGAATCATAAATCATGAATCATGAATTGAATCATGAATCATGAATCATGAATCATGAATTATGAAATGAATCATGAATTGAATCATGAATCATGAATTATGAAAGAATTATGAATCATGAATTGAATCATGAATCATGAAATGAAGCATAAAACATTAATCATCAATCATGAACCATGAATTTAATAATGAATCATGAATTGAATCATAAATCATGAATCATGAATTGAATCATGAATCATGAATCATAAATCATGTAATGAATCATTAATCATGAATCGAATCATGAATCATCAATCATGAATCATGAATCGAATAATGAATCATGAATTGAGTCATGAATCATGAATCATGTAATGAATCATGAATTGAATCATGAATTAAATCATGAATCATGAAATGAATCATGAATTGAAACATCTATTGAATCGTGAATTGAATCATGATTCATGAATCATGAATCATGATTTGAATCATGAATCATGAATCATGAATCGAATCATGAAACATTAATCATGAATTGAATCATGAATCATGAATCAAATTATAAATCATGAATTGAATCATGAATCATGAATTGAATCATGAATCATGAATCATGAATCATGAATCTAATCATGAATCATGAATCATGAATTGAATCATGAATCATGAATTGAATCATGAATTGAATTATAAGTCATGAAATGAATCATGAAATGAATCATGAATCATGAATTGAATCACGAATCATGAATTGAATCATGAATCATGAATCATGAATTTTATCATGAAACGAATCATGAATCATGAATTGAATCATAAATCATGAATCATGAATTGAATCATAAATCATGAGTCATGAATCGAATCATGATTCATTAATTGAATCATGAATCATGAAATGAATCATGAATCATGAATTGAATCATGAATTATGAATTGAATCATGAATCCTGAATTGAATCATGAATTAAATCATGAATCATCAATTGAATCATGAAACATGAATCATGAGTCATGAAATGAATCATGAATCATGAATTGAATTATGAGTCATGAAATGAATCATGAATTGAATCATGAATCATGAATCATGAATTTTATCATGAAATGAATCATGAATCATGAATTGAATCATGAATCATGAGTCATGAATCGAATCATGAATCATGAATTGAATCATGAATCATGATTCATGAAATGAATCATGAATCATGAATTGAATCATGAATCATGAATTAAATCATGAATCATGAATCATAAATTGAATCATGAATTGAATCATGAAACATAAATCATGAATCATGAATTGAATCATGAATCATGAATTGAATCATAAATCATGAATCATGAATTGAATCATGAATCATGAATCATGAATCATGAATTATGAAATGAATCATGAATTGAATAATGAATCATGAATTATGAAAGAATTATGAATCATGAATTGAATCATGAATCATGAAATGAAGCATAAAACATTAATCATCAATCATGAACCATGAATTTAATAATGAATCATGAATTGAATCATAAATCATGAATCATGAATTGAATCATGAATCATGAATCATGAATCATGAATTAAATCATGAATCATGAATCATTAATTTAATCATGAATCATGAATCATGATCTGAATCATGAATCATGAATCGAATCATGAATCATGAATTGAATCATGAATTGAATCATGAATTGAATCATGAATCATGAATCATGAAATGAATCATGAATTGAATCATGAATCATAAATTGAATCATGAATCATGATTTATGAATCGAATCATGAATCATGAATCATGAATTGAATCATGAATCATGAATGATGAATCAAATCATTAATCATAAATTGAAATATGAATCATGAATTGAATCATGAATTGAATGATAAGTCATTAAATAAATCATGAAATGAATCATGAATCATGAATTGAATCATGAATCATGAATCATGAATTGAATCATGAATTGAATCACGAATTGAATAATGAAACATGAATCATTAATCATGAATTGAATCATGAATCATGTAACATGAATTGAATCAAGAAACATGAATCATGAATTGAATCATGAATCATGAATTATGAAATGAAACATGAATCATTAATTGAATCATGAATCATGAAATGAATCATGAAACATGAATCATCAATCATCAATCATGAATCGAATAATGAATCATGAATTGAGTCATGAATCATGAATCATGTAATGAATCATGAATTGAATCATGAATTAAATCATGAATCATGAAATGAATCATGAATTGAAACATCTATTGAATCGTGAATTGAATCATGATTCATGAATCATGAATCATGATTTGAATCATGAATCATGAATCATGAATCGAATCATGAAACATTAATCATGAATTGAATCATGAATCATGAATCAAATTATGAATCATGAATTGAATCATGAATCATGAATTGAATCATGAATCATGAATCATGAATCATGAATCTAATCATGAATCATGAATCATGAATTGAATCATGAATCATGAATTGAATCATGAATTGAATTATAAGTCATGAAATGAATCATGAAATCAATCATGAATCATGAATCGAATAATGAATCATGAATTGAGTCATGAATCATGAATCATGTAATGAATCATGAATTGAATCATGAATTAAATCATGAATCATGAAATGAATCATGAATTGAAACATCTATTGAATCGTGAATTGAATCATGATTCATGAATCATGAATCATGATTTGAATCATGAATCATGAATCATGAATCGAATCATGAAACATTAATCATGAATTGAATCATGAATCATGAATCAAATTATGAATCATGAATTGAATCATGAATCATGAATTGAATCATGAATCATGAATCATGAATCATGAATCTAATCATGAATCATGAATCATGAATTGAATCATGAATCATGAATTGAATCATGAATTGAATTATAAGTCATGAAATGAATCATGAAATGAATCATGAATCATGAATTGAATCACGAATCATGAATTGAATCATGAATCATGAATCATGAATTTTATCATGAAACGAATCATGAATCATGAATTGAATCATAAATCATGAGTCATGAATCGAATCATGATTCATTAATTGAATCATGAATCATGAAATGAATCATGAATCATGAATTGAATCATGAATTATGAATTGAATCATGAATCATGAATCCTGAATTGAATCATGAATTAAATCATGAATCATCAATTGAATCATGAAACATGAATCATGAGTCATGAAATGAATCATGAATCATGAATTGAATTATGAGTCATGAAATGAATCATGAATTGAATCATGAATCATGAATCATGAATTTTATCATGAAATGAATCATGAATCATGAATTGAATCATGAATCATGAGTCATGAATCGAATCATGAATCATGAATTGAATCATGAATCATGATTCATGAAATGAATCATGAATCATGAATTGAATCATGAATCATGAATTAAATCATGAATCATGAATCATAAATTGAATCATGAATTGAATCATGAAACATAAATCATGAATCATGAATTGAATCATGAATCATGAATTGAATCATAAATCATGAATCATGAATTGAATCATGAATCATGAATCATGAATCATGAATTATGAAATGAATCATGAATTGAATCATGAATCATGAATTATGAAAGAATTATGAATCATGAATTGAATCATGAATCATGAAATGAAGCATAAAACATTAATCATCAATCATGAACCATGAATTTAATAATGAATCATGAATTGAATCATAAATCATGAATCATGAATCGAATCATGAATCATCAATCATGAATCATGAATCGAATCATGAATCATGAAATGAATCATGAATCATTAATTGCATTATGAATCATGAATTGAATCATGAATCATGAATCATAAATCATTAATTGAATTATGAAATGAATCATGAATCATGAATTGAATCATGAATCATGAATCATGAACCAAATCATGAATCATGAATTGAATCATGAATCAAATCATGAATCATGAATTGAATCATGAATCATGAATTGAATCATTATTAATGAATTGAATGATTAATTGAATCATAAATCATGAATTGAATCATGAATCATGAATTGAATTATGAATCATGAATCATGAATTGAATCATGAATCATTAATTGAATCATGAATTGAATCATGAATCATGAATTGAATCAAAATTAATGAATCATGAATTGAATTATGAATCATGAATCATGAATTGAATCATAAATCATAACTTGAATCATGAATCATTAATCATGTAATGAATCTTAAATTGAATCATGAGATGATAATCGAATTATGAATCATGAATCATGAATCATGAATTGAATCATGAATCGTGAATCAAATCATGAATCATGAATTAAATCATGAATCATGATTTGAATCATGAATCATTAATCATGATATGAATCATGAAATAAATCATGAATTAAATCATGAATCATGAATCATGAAATGAATCTTGAATTGAATCATGAATTGAATCATGAATCAGGAATCATTAAATTAATTATGAATTAAATCATGAATTGAAATATAAATCATGAAATGAATCTCGAATTAAATCATGAATTGAATCATGAATCATGAATTGAATCATGAATCATGAATTATGAAATTAATCATGAATCATGAATTGAATCATGAATCATGAAATGAATCATGAATCATGAATCATGTATTGAATCATGAAGCATTAATCATGAATTGAATCATGAATCATGAATCATGTATTGAATCATAAATCATGAATTATGATTCATGAATCGGATCATGAATCATGAATCATTAATTATGAATCGATTCATGAATCATGAATTTAATCATGAATCATAAATCATGTATTGAATCATGAATCATGAATATTGAATCATGAATCGAAGCATGAATCATGAATCA
>NW_027447882.1:550000-567500 GCF_038048845.1 Mixophyes fleayi | reverse complement strand
AATACTACGTTGATGTACTTTTGAAATTGGAGAGCTACTTTTTACTAAAAGTACATCTCCCTTATATAATTAAGTATAATGCAGACCTGCTCAAAAACTTAGTATAATTAAAGAAGTCTTATGCCATAAATGATGATGATGAGAGCTGCTTATGTGAATGTCTATAGTGGTTTTCTCTACCAGTGTCACTGTATTAGACAACTGTTATCAAACTTCGCAATAATGATGCATTAATCTGCCAATCAAGTGTGAAAGCTGGCTATGTGTATAGGCATAGTAAACACATATCATCATCATCCTCATTATCATTTATTTATATAGTGTCACTAATAGCGCAGCGCTGTACAGAGAACCCATTCACATCAGTCCCTACCCTATTGGAGCTTACAGTCTAAATTCCCTAATATAGACACACACTCACACACAGACAGAGAGGGAGAGACTAGGGTCAATTTTGATAGCAGCCAATTAACCTAACAGTATGTTTTTTGGAGTGTGGGAGGAAACCACAGCACCCGGAGGAAACCCACGCAAACACAGGGAGAACATACAAACTTCACACAGATAAGGCCATTGTTGATATAAGTACTGGCTCTGCTTACCATTGTCCAGTCTAGTACATAACTGTATTAATGCTGTGAAATATTATTACTTTGAATGCCTTAAATATGCAAGAGCGCATTTGGGTAAGTTTATGCTAATAAAAGATATATGCACTTTTCTTGCCTACCCATACTATTTAATAACCACCAAAAATTAAGCAATATGTAAGCACTGCTTCCAGTTGAAATCAGTCTGTCTGTCTGTCTGTCTATCTATCTATCTATCTATCTATCTATCTTTCTATCTTTCTATCTATCTATCCGTCTGTCTATCTTTAAAACTGAAAGACATCCATTAAACATACACAATGACAGCATATTTAGTGTGTAATTGATGCTAAAACACAATTCTCACTCTCCTAATATAGCTGATTTTTGACAATGAACTGCATTTTTCATGTGAAGCATTTGATGTCATAAAGATGTAAACCTCACAAAGCAATTCTGTCACTGGTCAGTTTGCTTGACAGACATCTGACTTTAAGGTACTAGCCAATGGAAACATGGTGACATGTAAATATGAAAGCACATTAGGACAAAATATGCAATAAGATAGAGGCAAAGGGAGATGGCTGCTGGGAATGTATTTCATTTATCCCAGAAAATCTTTAAATCTAAGTATTAATACTACGTTGATGTACTTTTGAAATTGGAGAGCTACTTTTTACTAAAAGTACATCTCCCTTATATAATTAAGTATAATGCAGACCTGCTCAAAAACTTAGTATAATTAAAGAAGTCTTATGCCATAAATGATGATGATGAGAGCTGCTTATGTGAATGTCTATAGTGGTTTTCTCTACCAGTGTCACTGTATTAGACAACTGTTATCAAACTTAGCAATAATGATGCATTAATCTGCCAATCAAGTGTGAAAGCTGGCTATGTGTATAGGCATAGTAAACACATATCATCATCATCCTCATTATCATTTATTTATATAGTGTCACTAATAGCGCAGCGCTGTACAGAGAACCCATTCACATCAGTCCCTACCCTATTGGAGCTTACAGTCTAAATTCCCTAATATAGACACACACTCACACACAGACAGAGAGGGAGAGACTAGGGTCAATTTTGATAGCAGCCAATTAACCTAACAGTATGTTTTTTGGAGTGTGGGAGGAAACCACAGCACCCGGAGGAAACCCACGCAAACACAGGGAGAACATACAAACTTCACACAGATAAGGCCATTGTTGATATAAGTACTGGCTCTGCTTACCATTGTCCAGTCTAGTACATAACTGTATTAATGCTGTGAAATATTATTACTTTGAATGCCTTAAATATGCAAGAGCGCATTTGGGTAAGTTTATGCTAATAAAAGATATATGCACTTTTCTTGCCTACCCATACTATTTAATAACCACCAAAAATTAAGCAATATGTAAGCACTGCTTCCAGTTGAAATCAGTCTGTCTGTCTATCTATCTATCTATCTTTCTATCTTTCTATCTATCTATCCGTCTGTCTATCTTTAAAACTGAAAGACATCCATTAAACATACACAATGACAGCATATTTAGTGTGTAATTGATGCTAAAACACAATTCTCACTCTCCTAATATAGCTGATTTTTGACAATGAACTGCATTTTTCATGTGAAGCATTTGATGTCATAAAGATGTAAACCTCACAAAGCAATTCTGTCACTGGTCAGTTTGCTTGACAGACATCTGACTTTAAGGTACTAGCCAATGGAAACATGGTGACATGTAAATATGAAAGCACATTAGGACAAAATATGCAATAAGATAGAGGCAAAGGGAGATGGCTGCTGGGAATGTATTTCATTTATCCCAGAAAATCTTTAAATCTAAGTATTAATACTACGTTGATGTACTTTTGAAATTGGAGAGCTACTTTTTACTAAAAGTACATCTCCCTTATATAATTAAGTATAATGCAGACCTGCTCAAAAACTTAGTATAATTAAAGAAGTCTTATGCCATAAATGATGATGATGAGAGCTGCTTATGTGAATGTCTATAGTGGTTTTCTCTACCAGTGTCACTGTATTAGACAACTGTTATCAAACTTAGCAATAATGATGCATTAATCTGCCAATCAAGTGTGAAAGCTGGCTATGTGTATAGGCATAGTAAACACATATCATCATCATCCTCATTATCATTTATTTATATAGTGTCACTAATAGCGCAGCGCTGTACAGAGAACCCATTCACATCAGTCCCTACCCTATTGGAGCTTACAGTCTAAATTCCCTAATATAGACACACACTCACACACAGACAGAGAGGGAGAGACTAGGGTCAATTTTGATAGCAGCCAATTAACCTAACAGTATGTTTTTTGGAGTGTGGGAGGAAACCACAGCACCCGGAGGAAACCCACGCAAACACAGGGAGAACATACAAACTTCACACAGATAAGGCCATTGTTGATATAAGTACTGGCTCTGCTTACCATTGTCCAGTCTAGTACATAACTGTATTAATGCTGTGAAATATTATTACTTTGAATGCCTTAAATATGCAAGAGCGCATTTGGGTAAGTTTATGCTAATAAAAGATATATGCACTTTTCTTGCCTACCCATACTATTTAATAACCACCAAAAATTAAGCAATATGTAAGCACTGCTTCCAGTTGAAATCAGTCTGTCTGTCTGTCTATCTATCTATCTATCTATCTTTCTATCTTTCTATCTATCTATCCGTCTGTCTATCTTTAAAACTGAAAGACATCCATTAAACATACACAATGACAGCATATTTAGTGTGTAATTGATGCTAAAACACAATTCTCACTCTCCTAATATAGCTGATTTTTGACAATGAACTGCATTTTTCATGTGAAGCATTTGATGTCATAAAGATGTAAACCTCACAAAGCAATTCTGTCACTGGTCAGTTTGCTTGACAGACATCTGACTTTAAGGTACTAGCCAATGGAAACATGGTGACATGTAAATATGAAAGCACATTAGGACAAAATATGCAATAAGATAGAGGCAAAGGGAGATGGCTGCTGGGAATGTATTTCATTTATCCCAGAAAATCTTTAAATCTAAGTATTAATACTACGTTGATGTACTTTTGAAATTGGAGAGCTACTTTTTACTAAAAGTACATCTCCCTTATATAATTAAGTATAATGCAGACCTGCTCAAAAACTTAGTATAATTAAAGAAGTCTTATGCCATAAATGATGATGATGAGAGCTGCTTATGTGAATGTCTATAGTGGTTTTCTCTACCAGTGTCACTGTATTAGACAACTGTTATCAAACTTAGCAATAATGATGCATTAATCTGCCAATCAAGTGTGAAAGCTGGCTATGTGTATAGGCATAGTAAACACATATCATCATCATCCTCATTATCATTTATTTATATAGTGTCACTAATAGCGCAGCGCTGTACAGAGAACCCATTCACATCAGTCCCTACCCTATTGGAGCTTACAGTCTAAATTCCCTAATATAGACACACACTCACACACAGACAGAGAGGGAGAGACTAGGGTCAATTTTGATAGCAGCCAATTAACCTAACAGTATGTTTTTTGGAGTGTGGGAGGAAACCACAGCACCCGGAGGAAACCCACGCAAACACAGGGAGAACATACAAACTTCACACAGATAAGGCCATTGTTGATATAAGTACTGGCTCTGCTTACCATTGTCCAGTCTAGTACATAACTGTATTAATGCTGTGAAATATTATTACTTTGAATGCCTTAAATATGCAAGAGCGCATTTGGGTAAGTTTATGCTAATAAAAGATATATGCACTTTTCTTGCCTACCCATACTATTTAATAACCACCAAAAATTAAGCAATATGTAAGCACTGCTTCCAGTTGAAATCAGTCTGTCTGTCTGTCTGTCTATCTATCTATCTATCTATCTTTCTATCTATCTATCTTTCTATCTTTCTATCTTTCTATCTATCCATCCGTCTGTCTATCTTTAAAACTGAAAGACATCCATTAAACATACACAATGACAGCATATTTAGTGTGTAATTGATGCTAAAACACAATTCTCACTCTCCTAATATAGCTGATTTTTGACAATGAACTGCATTTTTCATGTGAAGCATTTGATGTCATAAAGATGTAAACCTCACAAAGCAATTCTGTCACTGGTCAGTTTGCTTGACAGACATCTGACTTTAAGGTACTAGCCAATGGAAACATGGTGACATGTAAATATGAAAGCACATTAGGACAAAATATGCAATAAGATAGAGGCAAAGGGAGATGGCTGCTGGGAATGTATTTCATTTATCCCAGAAAATCTTTAAATCTAAGTATTAATACTACGTTGATGTACTTTTGAAATTGGAGAGCTACTTTTTACTAAAAGTACATCTCCCTTATATAAGTAAGTATAATGCAGACCTGCTCAAAAACTTAGTATAATTAAAGAAGTCTTATGCCATAAATGATGATGATGAGAGCTGCTTATGTGAATGTCTATAGTGGTTTTCTCTACCAGTGTCATTGTATTAGACAACTGTTATCAAACTTAGCAATAATGATGCATTAATCTGCCAATCAAGTGTGAAAGCTGGCTATGTGTATAGGCATAGTAAACACATATCATCATCATCCTCATTATCATTTATTTATATAGTGTCACTAATAGCGCAGCGCTGTACAGAGAACCCATTCACATCAGTCCCTACCCTATTGGAGCTTACAGTCTAAATTCCCTAATATAGACACACACTCACACACAGACAGAGAGGGAGAGACTAGGGTCAATTTTGATAGCAGCCAATTAACCTAACAGTATGTTTTTTGGAGTGTGGGAGGAAACCACAGCACCCGGAGGAAACCCACGCAAACACAGGGAGAACATACAAACTTCACACAGATAAGGCCATTGTTGATATAAGTACTGGCTCTGCTTACCATTGTCCAGTCTAGTACATAACTGTATTAATGCTGTGAAATATTATTACTTTGAATGCCTTAAATATGCAAGAGCGCATTTGGGTAAGTTTATGCTAATAAAAGATATATGCACTTTTCTTGCCTACCCATACTATTTAATAACCACCAAAAATTAAGCAATATGTAAGCACTGCTTCCAGTTGAAATCAGTCTGTCTGTCTGTCTATCTATCTATCTATCTATCTTTCTATCTTTCTATCTATCTATCCGTCTGTCTATCTTTAAAACTGAAAGACATCCATTAAACATACACAATGACAGCATATTTAGTGTGTAATTGATGCTAAAACACAATTCTCACTCTCCTAATATAGCTGATTTTTGACAATGAACTGCATTTTTCATGTGAAGCATTTGATGTCATAAAGATGTAAACCTCACAAAGCAATTCTGTCACTGGTCAGTTTGCTTGACAGACATCTGACTTTAAGGTACTAGCCAATGGAAACATGGTGACATGTAAATATGAAAGCACATTAGGACAAAATATGCAATAAGATAGAGGCAAAGGGAGATGGCTGCTGGGAATGTATTTCATTTATCCCAGAAAATCTTTAAATCTAAGTATTAATACTACGTTGATGTACTTTTGAAATTGGAGAGCTACTTTTTACTAAAAGTACATCTCCCTTATATAATTAAGTATAATGCAGACCTGCTCAAAAACTTAGTATAATTAAAGAAGTCTTATGCCATAAATGATGATGATGAGAGCTGCTTATGTGAATGTCTATAGTGGTTTTCTCTACCAGTGTCACTGTATTAGACAACTGTTATCAAACTTAGCAATAATGATGCATTAATCTGCCAATCAAGTGTGAAAGCTGGCTATGTGTATAGGCATAGTAAACACATATCATCATCATCCTCATTATCATTTATTTATATAGTGTCACTAATAGCGCAGCGCTGTACAGAGAACCCATTCACATCAGTCCCTACCCTATTGGAGCTTACAGTCTAAATTCCCTAATATAGACACACACTCACACACAGACAGAGAGGGAGAGACTAGGGTCAATTTTGATAGCAGCCAATTAACCTAACAGTATGTTTTTTGGAGTGTGGGAGGAAACCACAGCACCCGGAGGAAACCCACGCAAACACAGGGAGAACATACAAACTTCACACAGATAAGGCCATTGTTGATATAAGTACTGGCTCTGCTTACCATTGTCCAGTCTAGTACATAACTGTATTAATGCTGTGAAATATTATTACTTTGAATGCCTTAAATATGCAAGAGCGCATTTGGGTAAGTTTATGCTAATAAAAGATATATGCACTTTTCTTGCCTACCCATACTATTTAATAACCACCAAAAATTAAGCAATATGTAAGCACTGCTTCCAGTTGAAATCAGTCTGTCTGTCTGTCTGTCTATCTATCTATCTATCTATCTTTCTATCTATCTATCTTTCTATCTTTCTATCTTTCTATCTATCCATCCGTCTGTCTATCTTTAAAACTGAAAGACATCCATTAAACATACACAATGACAGCATATTTAGTGTGTAATTGATGCTAAAACACAATTCTCACTCTCCTAATATAGCTGATTTTTGACAATGAACTGCATTTTTCATGTGAAGCATTTGATGTCATAAAGATGTAAACCTCACAAAGCAATTCTGTCACTGGTCAGTTTGCTTGACAGACATCTGACTTTAAGGTACTAGCCAATGGAAACATGGTGACATGTAAATATGAAAGCACATTAGGACAAAATATGCAATAAGATAGAGGCAAAGGGAGATGGCTGCTGGGAATGTATTTCATTTATCCCAGAAAATCTTTAAATCTAAGTATTAATACTACGTTGATGTACTTTTGAAATTGGAGAGCTACTTTTTACTAAAAGTACATCTCCCTTATATAAGTAAGTATAATGCAGACCTGCTCAAAAACTTAGTATAATTAAAGAAGTCTTATGCCATAAATGATGATGATGAGAGCTGCTTATGTGAATGTCTATAGTGGTTTTCTCTACCAGTGTCATTGTATTAGACAACTGTTATCAAACTTAGCAATAATGATGCATTAATCTGCCAATCAAGTGTGAAAGCTGGCTATTTGTATAGGCATAGTAAACACATATCATCATCATCCTCATTATCATTTATTTATATAGTGTCACTAATAGCGCAGCGCTGTACAGAGAACCCATTCACATCAGTCCCTACCCTATTGGAGCTTACAGTCTAAATTCCCTAATATAGACACACACTCACACACAGACAGAGAGGGAGAGACTAGGGTCAATTTTGATAGCAGCCAATTAACCTAACAGTATGTTTTTTGGAGTGTGGGAGGAAACCACAGCACCCGGAGGAAACCCACGCAAACACAGGGAGAACATACAAACTTCACACAGATAAGGCCATTGTTGATATAAGTACTGGCTCTGCTTACCATTGTCCAGTCTAGTACATAACTGTATTAATGCTGTGAAATATTATTACTTTGAATGCCTTAAATATGCAAGAGCGCATTTGGGTAAGTTTATGCTAATAAAAGATATATGCACTTTTCTTGCCTACCCATACTATTTAATAACCACCAAAAATTAAGCAATATGTAAGCACTGCTTCCAGTTGAAATCAGTCTGTCTGTCTGTCTATCTATCTATCTATCTATCTTTCTATCTATCTATCTTTCTATCTTTCTATCTATCTATCCGTCTGTCTATCTTTAAAACTGAAAGACATCCATTAAACATACACAATGACAGCATATTTAGTGTGTAATTGATGCTAAAACACAATTCTCACTCTCCTAATATAGCTGATTTTTGACAATGAACTGCATTTTTCATGTGAAGCATTTGATGTCATAAAGATGTAAACCTCACAAAGCAATTCTGTCACTGGTCAGTTTGCTTGACAGACATCTGACTTTAAGGTACTAGCCAATGGAAACATGGTGACATGTAAATATGAAAGCACATTAGGACAAAATATGCAATAAGATAGAGGCAAAGGGAGATGGCTGCTGGGAATGTATTTCATTTATCCCAGAAAATCTTTAAATCTAAGTATTAATACTACGTTGATGTACTTTTGAAATTGGAGAGCTACTTTTTACTAAAAGTACATCTCCCTTATATAATTAAGTATAATGCAGACCTGCTCAAAAACTTAGTATAATTAAAGAAGTCTTATGCCATAAATGATGATGATGAGAGCTGCTTATGTGAATGTCTATAGTGGTTTTCTCTACCAGTGTCATTGTATTAGACAACTGTTATCAAACTTAGCAATAATGATGCATTAATCTGCCAATCAAGTGTGAAAGCTGGCTATTTGTATAGGCATAGTAAACACATATCATCATCATCCTCATTATCATTTATTTATATAGTGTCACTAATAGCGCAGCGCTGTACAGAGAACCCATTCACATCAGTCCCTACCCTATTGGAGCTTACAGTCTAAATTCCCTAATATAGACACACACTCACACACAGACAGAGAGGGAGAGACTAGGGTCAATTTTGATAGCAGCCAATTAACCTAACAGTATGTTTTTTGGAGTGTGGGAGGAAACCACAGCACCCGGAGGAAACCCACGCAAACACAGGGAGAACATACAAACTTCACACAGATAAGGCCATTGTTGATATAAGTACTGGCTCTGCTTACCATTGTCCAGTCTAGTACATAACTGTATTAATGCTGTGAAATATTATTACTTTGAATGCCTTAAATATGCAAGAGCGCATTTGGGTAAGTTTATGCTAATAAAAGATATATGCACTTTTCTTGCCTACCCATACTATTTAATAACCACCAAAAATTAAGCAATATGTAAGCACTGCTTCCAGTTGAAATCAGTCTGTCTGTCTGTCTATCTATCTATCTATCTATCTTTCTATCTTTCTATCTATCTATCCGTCTGTCTATCTTTAAAACTGAAAGACATCCATTAAACATACACAATGACAGCATATTTAGTGTGTAATTGATGCTAAAACACAATTCTCACTCTCCTAATATAGCTGATTTTTGACAATGAACTGCATTTTTCATGTGAAGCATTTGATGTCATAAAGATGTAAACCTCACAAAGCAATTCTGTCACTGGTCAGTTTGCTTGACAGACATCTGACTTTAAGGTACTAGCCAATGGAAACATGGTGACATGTAAATATGAAAGCACATTAGGACAAAATATGCAATAAGATAGAGGCAAAGGGAGATGGCTGCTGGGAATGTATTTCATTTATCCCAGAAAATCTTTAAATCTAAGTATTAATACTACGTTGATGTACTTTTGAAATTGGAGAGCTACTTTTTACTAAAAGTACATCTCCCTTATATAATTAAGTATAATGCAGACCTGCTCAAAAACTTAGTATAATTAAAGAAGTCTTATGCCATAAATGATGATGATGAGAGCTGCTTATGTGAATGTCTATAGTGGTTTTCTCTACCAGTGTCACTGTATTAGACAACTGTTATCAAACTTAGCAATAATGATGCATTAATCTGCCAATCAAGTGTGAAAGCTGGCTATGTGTATAGGCATAGTAAACACATATCATCATCATCCTCATTATCATTTATTTATATAGTGTCACTAATAGCGCAGCGCTGTACAGAGAACCCATTCACATCAGTCCCTACCCTATTGGAGCTTACAGTCTAAATTCCCTAATATAGACACACACTCACACACAGACAGAGAGGGAGAGACTAGGGTCAATTTTGATAGCAGCCAATTAACCTAACAGTATGTTTTTTGGAGTGTGGGAGGAAACCACAGCACCCGGAGGAAACCCACGCAAACACAGGGAGAACATACAAACTTCACACAGATAAGGCCATTGTTGATATAAGTACTGGCTCTGCTTACCATTGTCCAGTCTAGTACATAACTGTATTAATGCTGTGAAATATTATTACTTTGAATGCCTTAAATATGCAAGAGCGCATTTGGGTAAGTTTATGCTAATAAAAGATATATGCACTTTTCTTGCCTACCCATACTATTTAATAACCACCAAAAATTAAGCAATATGTAAGCACTGCTTCCAGTTGAAATCAGTCTGTCTGTCTGTCTGTCTGTCTATCTATCTATCTATCTTTCTATCTTTCTATCTATCCATCCGTCTGTCTATCTTTAAAACTGAAAGACATCCATTAAACATACACAATGACAGCATATTTAGTGTGTAATTGATGCTAAAACACAATTCTCACTCTCCTAATATAGCTGATTTTTGACAATGAACTGCATTTTTCATGTGAAGCATTTGATGTCATAAAGATGTAAACCTCACAAAGCAATTCTGTCACTGGTCAGTTTGCTTGACAGACATCTGACTTTAAGGTACTAGCCAATGGAAACATGGTGACATGTAAATATGAAAGCACATTAGGACAAAATATGCAATAAGATAGAGGCAAAGGGAGATGGCTGCTGGGAATGTATTTCATTTATCCCAGAAAATCTTTAAATCTAAGTATTAATACTACGTTGATGTACTTTTGAAATTGGAGAGCTACTTTTTACTAAAAGTACATCTCCCTTATATAAGTAAGTATAATGCAGACCTGCTCAAAAACTTAGTATAATTAAAGAAGTCTTATGCCATAAATGATGATGATGAGAGCTGCTTATGTGAATGTCTATAGTGGTTTTCTCTACCAGTGTCATTGTATTAGACAACTGTTATCAAACTTAGCAATAATGATGCATTAATCTGCCAATCAAGTGTGAAAGCTGGCTATTTGTATAGGCATAGTAAACACATATCATCATCATCCTCATTATCATTTATTTATATAGTGTCACTAATAGCGCAGCGCTGTACAGAGAACCCATTCACATCAGTCCCTACCCTATTGGAGCTTACAGTCTAAATTCCCTAATATAGACACACACTCACACACAGACAGAGAGGGAGAGACTAGGGTCAATTTTGATAGCAGCCAATTAACCTAACAGTATGTTTTTTGGAGTGTGGGAGGAAACCACAGCACCCGGAGGAAACCCACGCAAACACAGGGAGAACATACAAACTTCACACAGATAAGGCCATTGTTGATATAAGTACTGGCTCTGCTTACCATTGTCCAGTCTAGTACATAACTGTATTAATGCTGTGAAATATTATTACTTTGAATGCCTTAAATATGCAAGAGCGCATTTGGGTAAGTTTATGCTAATAAAAGATATATGCACTTTTCTTGCCTACCCATACTATTTAATAACCACCAAAAATTAAGCAATATGTAAGCACTGCTTCCAGTTGAAATCAGTCTGTCTGTCTGTCTATCTATCTATCTATCTATCTTTCTATCTATCTATCTTTCTATCTTTCTATCTATCTATCCGTCTGTCTATCTTTAAAACTGAAAGACATCCATTAAACATACACAATGACAGCATATTTAGTGTGTAATTGATGCTAAAACACAATTCTCACTCTCCTAATATAGCTGATTTTTGACAATGAACTGCATTTTTCATGTGAAGCATTTGATGTCATAAAGATGTAAACCTCACAAAGCAATTCTGTCACTGGTCAGTTTGCTTGACAGACATCTGACTTTAAGGTACTAGCCAATGGAAACATGGTGACATGTAAATATGAAAGCACATTAGGACAAAATATGCAATAAGATAGAGGCAAAGGGAGATGGCTGCTGGGAATGTATTTCATTTATCCCAGAAAATCTTTAAATCTAAGTATTAATACTACGTTGATGTACTTTTGAAATTGGAGAGCTACTTTTTACTAAAAGTACATCTCCCTTATATAATTAAGTATAATGCAGACCTGCTCAAAAACTTAGTATAATTAAAGAAGTCTTATGCCATAAATGATGATGATGAGAGCTGCTTATGTGAATGTCTATAGTGGTTTTCTCTACCAGTGTCACTGTATTAGACAACTGTTATCAAACTTAGCAATAATGATGCATTAATCTGCCAATCAAGTGTGAAAGCTGGCTATGTGTATAGGCATAGTAAACACATATCATCATCATCCTCATTATCATTTATTTATATAGTGTCACTAATAGCGCAGCGCTGTACAGAGAACCCATTCACATCAGTCCCTACCCTATTGGAGCTTACAGTCTAAATTCCCTAATATAGACACACACTCACACACAGACAGAGAGGGAGAGACTAGGGTCAATTTTGATAGCAGCCAATTAACCTAACAGTATGTTTTTTGGAGTGTGGGAGGAAACCACAGCACCCGGAGGAAACCCACGCAAACACAGGGAGAACATACAAACTTCACACAGATAAGGCCATTGTTGATATAAGTACTGGCTCTGCTTACCATTGTCCAGTCTAGTACATAACTGTATTAATGCTGTGAAATATTATTACTTTGAATGCCTTAAATATGCAAGAGCGCATTTGGGTAAGTTTATGCTAATAAAAGATATATGCACTTTTCTTGCCTACCCATACTATTTAATAACCACCAAAAATTAAGCAATATGTAAGCACTGCTTCCAGTTGAAATCAGTCTGTCTGTCTGTCTGTCTGTCTATCTATCTATCTATCTTTCTATCTTTCTATCTATCCATCCGTCTGTCTATCTTTAAAACTGAAAGACATCCATTAAACATACACAATGACAGCATATTTAGTGTGTAATTGATGCTAAAACACAATTCTCACTCTCCTAATATAGCTGATTTTTGACAATGAACTGCATTTTTCATGTGAAGCATTTGATGTCATAAAGATGTAAACCTCACAAAGCAATTCTGTCACTGGTCAGTTTGCTTGACAGACATCTGACTTTAAGGTACTAGCCAATGGAAACATGGTGACATGTAAATATGAAAGCACATTAGGACAAAATATGCAATAAGATAGAGGCAAAGGGAGATGGCTGCTGGGAATGTATTTCATTTATCCCAGAAAATCTTTAAATCTAAGTATTAATACTACGTTGATGTACTTTTGAAATTGGAGAGCTACTTTTTACTAAAAGTACATCTCCCTTATATAAGTAAGTATAATGCAGACCTGCTCAAAAACTTAGTATAATTAAAGAAGTCTTATGCCATAAATGATGATGATGAGAGCTGCTTATGTGAATGTCTATAGTGGTTTTCTCTACCAGTGTCATTGTATTAGACAACTGTTATCAAACTTAGCAATAATGATGCATTAATCTGCCAATCAAGTGTGAAAGCTGGCTATTTGTATAGGCATAGTAAACACATATCATCATCATCCTCATTATCATTTATTTATATAGTGTCACTAATAGCGCAGCGCTGTACAGAGAACCCATTCACATCAGTCCCTACCCTATTGGAGCTTACAGTCTAAATTCCCTAATATAGACACACACTCACACACAGACAGAGAGGGAGAGACTAGGGTCAATTTTGATAGCAGCCAATTAACCTAACAGTATGTTTTTTGGAGTGTGGGAGGAAACCACAGCACCCGGAGGAAACCCACGCAAACACAGGGAGAACATACA
Source organism: Mixophyes fleayi (assembly GCF_038048845.1). NCBI lineage: Eukaryota > Metazoa > Chordata > Amphibia > Anura > Limnodynastidae > Mixophyes > Mixophyes fleayi. Next base: position 553,505 of record NW_027447882.1, on the reverse strand, counting down.
AACTTCACACAGATAAGGCCATTGTTGATATAAGTACTGGCTCTGCTTACCATTGTCCAGTCTAGTACATAACTGTATTAATGCTGTGAAATATTATTACTTTGAATGCCTTAAATATGCAAGAGCGCATTTGGGTAAGTTTATGCTAATAAAAGATATATGCACTTTTCTTGCCTACCCATACTATTTAATAACCACCAAAAATTAAGCAATATGTAAGCACTGCTTCCAGTTGAAATCAGTCTGTCTGTCTGTCTATCTATCTATCTATCTATCTTTCTATCTATCTATCTTTCTATCTTTCTATCTATCTATCCGTCTGTCTATCTTTAAAACTGAAAGACATCCATTAAACATACACAATGACAGCATATTTAGTGTGTAATTGATGCTAAAACACAATTCTCACTCTCCTAATATAGCTGATTTTTGACAATGAACTGCATTTTTCATGTGAAGCATTTGATGTCATAAAGATGTAAACCTCACAAAGCAATTCTGTCACTGGTCAGTTTGCTTGACAGACATCTGACTTTAAGGTACTAGCCAATGGAAACATGGTGACATGTAAATATGAAAGCACATTAGGACAAAATATGCAATAAGATAGAGGCAAAGGGAGATGGCTGCTGGGAATGTATTTCATTTATCCCAGAAAATCTTTAAATCTAAGTATTAATACTACGTTGATGTACTTTTGAAATTGGAGAGCTACTTTTTACTAAAAGTACATCTCCCTTATATAATTAAGTATAATGCAGACCTGCTCAAAAACTTAGTATAATTAAAGAAGTCTTATGCCATAAATGATGATGATGAGAGCTGCTTATGTGAATGTCTATAGTGGTTTTCTCTACCAGTGTCATTGTATTAGACAACTGTTATCAAACTTAGCAATAATGATGCATTAATCTGCCAATCAAGTGTGAAAGCTGGCTATTTGTATAGGCATAGTAAACACATATCATCATCATCCTCATTATCATTTATTTATATAGTGTCACTAATAGCGCAGCGCTGTACAGAGAACCCATTCACATCAGTCCCTACCCTATTGGAGCTTACAGTCTAAATTCCCTAATATAGACACACACTCACACACAGACAGAGAGGGAGAGACTAGGGTCAATTTTGATAGCAGCCAATTAACCTAACAGTATGTTTTTTGGAGTGTGGGAGGAAACCACAGCACCCGGAGGAAACCCACGCAAACACAGGGAGAACATACAAACTTCACACAGATAAGGCCATTGTTGATATAAGTACTGGCTCTGCTTACCATTGTCCAGTCTAGTACATAACTGTATTAATGCTGTGAAATATTATTACTTTGAATGCCTTAAATATGCAAGAGCGCATTTGGGTAAGTTTATGCTAATAAAAGATATATGCACTTTTCTTGCCTACCCATACTATTTAATAACCACCAAAAATTAAGCAATATGTAAGCACTGCTTCCAGTTGAAATCAGTCTGTCTGTCTGTCTATCTATCTATCTATCTTTCTATCTATCTATCTTTCTATCTTTCTATCTATCTATCCGTCTGTCTATCTTTAAAACTGAAAGACATCCATTAAACATACACAATGACAGCATATTTAGTGTGTAATTGATGCTAAAACACAATTCTCACTCTCCTAATATAGCTGATTTTTGACAATGAACTGCATTTTTCATGTGAAGCATTTGATGTCATAAAGATGTAAACCTCACAAAGCAATTCTGTCACTGGTCAGTTTGCTTGACAGACATCTGACTTTAAGGTACTAGCCAATGGAAACATGGTGACATGTAAATATGAAAGCACATTAGGACAAAATATGCAATAAGATAGAGGCAAAGGGAGATGGCTGCTGGGAATGTATTTCATTTATCCCAGAAAATCTTTAAATCTAAGTATTAATACTACGTTGATGTACTTTTGAAATTGGAGAGCTACTTTTTACTAAAAGTACATCTCCCTTATATAATTAAGTATAATGCAGACCTGCTCAAAAACTTAGTATAATTAAAGAAGTCTTATGCCATAAATGATGATGATGAGAGCTGCTTATGTGAATGTCTATAGTGGTTTTCTCTACCAGTGTCACTGTATTAGACAACTGTTATCAAACTTCGCAATAATGATGCATTAATCTGCCAATCAAGTGTGAAAGCTGGCTATGTGTATAGGCATAGTAAACACATATCATCATCATCCTCATTATCATTTATTTATATAGTGTCACTAATAGCGCAGCGCTGTACAGAGAACCCATTCACATCAGTCCCTACCCTATTGGAGCTTACAGTCTAAATTCCCTAATATAGACACACACTCACACACAGACAGAGAGGGAGAGACTAGGGTCAATTTTGATAGCAGCCAATTAACCTAACAGTATGTTTTTTGGAGTGTGGGAGGAAACCACAGCACCCGGAGGAAACCCACGCAAACACAGGGAGAACATACAAACTTCACACAGATAAGGCCATTGTTGATATAAGTACTGGCTCTGCTTACCATTGTCCAGTCTAGTACATAACTGTATTAATGCTGTGAAATATTATTACTTTGAATGCCTTAAATATGCAAGAGCGCATTTGGGTAAGTTTATGCTAATAAAAGATATATGCACTTTTCTTGCCTACCCATACTATTTAATAACCACCAAAAATTAAGCAATATGTAAGCACTGCTTCCAGTTGAAATCAGTCTGTCTGTCTGTCTGTCTGTCTATCTATCTATCTATCTTTCTATCTATCTATCTTTCTATCTATCCGTCTGTCTATCTTTAAAACTGAAAGACATCCATTAAACATACACAATGACAGCATATTTAGTGTGTAATTGATGCTAAAACACAATTCTCACTCTCCTAATATAGCTGATTTTTGACAATGAACTGCATTTTTCATGTGAAGCATTTGATGTCATAAAGATGTAAACCTCACAAAGCAATTCTGTCACTGGTCAGTTTGCTTGACAGACATCTGACTTTAAGGTACTAGCCAATGGAAACATGGTGACATGTAAATATGAAAGCACATTAGGACAAAATATGCAATAAGATAGAGGCAAAGGGAGATGGCTGCTGGGAATGTATTTCATTTATCCCAGAAAATCTTTAAATCTAAGTATTAATACTACGTTGATGTACTTTTGAAATTGGAGAGCTACTTTTTACTAAAAGTACATCTCCCTTATATAATTAAGTATAATGCAGACCTGCTCAAAAACTTAGTATAATTAAAGAAGTCTTATGCCATAAATGATGATGATGAGAGCTGCTTATGTGAATGTCTATAGTGGTTTTCTCTACCAGTGTCACTGTATTAGACAACTGTTATCAAACTTCGCAATAATGATGCATTAATCTGCCAATCAAGTGTGAAAGCTGGCTATGTGTATAGGCATAGTAAACACATATCATCATCCTCATTATCATTTATTTATATAGTGTCACTAATAGCGCAGCGCTGTACAGAGAACCCATTCACATCAGTCCCTACCCTATTGGAGCT
>NW_027447882.1:540000-547500 GCF_038048845.1 Mixophyes fleayi | reverse complement strand
ACTCACACACAGACAGAGAGGGAGAGACTAGGGTCAATTTTGATAGCAGCCAATTAACCTAACAGTATGTTTTTTGGAGTGTGGGAGGAAACCACAGCACCCGGAGGAAACCCACGCAAACACAGGGAGAACATACAAACTTCACACAGATAAGGCCATTGTTGATATAAGTACTGGCTCTGCTTACCATTGTCCAGTCTAGTACATAACTGTATTAATGCTGTGAAATATTATTACTTTGAATGCCTTAAATATGCAAGCGCGCATTTGGGTAAGTTTATGCTAATAAAAGATATATGCACTTTTCTTGCCTACCCATACTATTTAATAACCACCAAAAATTAAGCAATATGTAAGCACTGCTTCCAGTTGAAATCAGTCTGTCTGTCTGTCTGTCTGTCTGTCTGTCTGTCTGTCTGTCTGTCTGTCTGTCTGTCTGTCTGTCTGTCTGTCTGTCTGTCTATCAATCTATCCGTCTGTCTATCTTTAAAACTGAAAGACATCCATTAAACATACACAATGACAGCATATTTAGTGTGTAATTGATGCTAAAACACAATTCTCACTCTCCTAATATAGCTGATTTTTGACAATGAACTGCATTTTTCATGTGAAGCATTTGATGTCATAAAGATGTAAACCTCACAAAGCAATTCTGTCACTGGTCAGTTTGCTTGACAGACATCTGACTTTAAGGTACTAGCCAATGGAAACATGGTGACATGTAAATATGAAAGCACATTAGGACAAAATATGCAATAAGATAGAGGCAAAGGGAGATGGCTGCTGGGAATGTATTTCATTTATCCCAGAAAATCTTTAAATCTAAGTATTAATACTACGTTGATGTACTTTTGAAATTGGAGAGCTACTTTTTACTAAAAGTACATCTCCCTTATATAATTAAGTATAATGCAGACCTGCTCAAAAACTTAGTATAATTAAAGAAGTCTTATGCCATAAATGATGATGATGAGAGCTGCTTATGTGAATGTCTATAGTGGTTTTCTCTACCAGTGTCACTGTATTAGACAACTGTTATCAAACTTAGCAATAATGATGCATTAATCTGCCAATCAAGTGTGAAAGCTGGCTATGTGTATAGGCATAGTAAACACATATCATCATCATCCTCATTATCATTTATTTATATAGTGTCACTAATAGCGCAGCGCTGTACAGAGAACCCATTCACATCAGTCCCTACCCTATTGGAGCTTACAGTCTAAATTCCCTAATATAGACACACACTCACACACAGACAGAGAGGGAGAGACTAGGGTCAATTTTGATAGCAGCCAATTAACCTAACAGTATGTTTTTTGGAGTGTGGGAGGAAACCACAGCACCCGGAGGAAACCCACGCAAACACAGGGAGAACATACAAACTTCACACAGATAAGGCCATTGTTGATATAAGTACTGGCTCTGCTTACCATTGTCCAGTCTAGTACATAACTGTATTAATGCTGTGAAATATTATTACTTTGAATGCCTTAAATATGCAAGCGCGCATTTGGGTAAGTTTATGCTAATAAAAGATATATGCACTTTTCTTGCCTACCCATACTATTTAATAACCACCAAAAATTAAGCAATATGTAAGCACTGCTTCCAGTTGAAATCAGTCTGTCTGTCTGTCTGTCTGTCTGTCTGTCTGTCTGTCTGTCTGTCTGTCTGTCTGTCTGTCTGTCTGTCTGTCTGTCTGTCTGTCTGTCTGTCTGTCTGTCTATCAATCTATCCGTCTGTCTATCTTTAAAACTGAAAGACATCCATTAAACATACACAATGACAGCATATTTAGTGTGTAATTGATGCTAAAACACAATTCTCACTCTCCTAATATAGCTGATTTTTGACAATGAACTGCATTTTTCATGTGAAGCATTTGATGTCATAAAGATGTAAACCTCACAAAGCAATTCTGTCACTGGTCAGTTTGCTTGACAGACATCTGACTTTAAGGTACTAGCCAATGGAAACATGGTGACATGTAAATATGAAAGCACATTAGGACAAAATATGCAATAAGATAGAGGCAAAGGGAGATGGCTGCTGGGAATGTATTTCATTTATCCCAGAAAATCTTTAAATCTAAGTATTAATACTACGTTGATGTACTTTTGAAATTGGAGAGCTACTTTTTACTAAAAGTACATCTCCCTTATATAATTAAGTATAATGCAGACCTGCTCAAAAACTTAGTATAATTAAAGAAGTCTTATGCCATAAATGATGATGATGAGAGCTGCTTATGTGAATGTCTATAGTGGTTTTCTCTACCAGTGTCACTGTATTAGACAACTGTTATCAAACTTCGCAATAATGATGCATTAATCTGCCAATCAAGTGTGAAAGCTGGCTATGTGTATAGGCATAGTAAACACATATCATCATCATCCTCATTATCATTTATTTATATAGTGTCACTAATAGCGCAGCGCTGTACAGAGAACCCATTCACATCAGTCCCTACCCTATTGGAGCTTACAGTCTAAATTCCCTAATATAGACACACACTCACACACAGACAGAGAGGGAGAGACTAGGGTCAATTTTGATAGCAGCCAATTAACCTAACAGTATGTTTTTTGGAGTGTGGGAGGAAACCACAGCACCCGGAGGAAACCCACGCAAACACAGGGAGAACATACAAACTTCACACAGATAAGGCCATTGTTGATATAAGTACTGGCTCTGCTTACCATTGTCCAGTCTAGTACATAACTGTATTAATGCTGTGAAATATTATTACTTTGAATGCCTTAAATATGCAAGAGCGCATTTGGGTAAGTTTATGCTAATAAAAGATATATGCACTTTTCTTGCCTACCCATACTATTTAATAACCACCAAAAATTAAGCAATATGTAAGCACTGCTTCCAGTTGAAATCAGTCTGTCTGTCTGTCTGTCTGTCTGTCTGTCTATCTATCTATCTTTCTATCTATCTATCTTTCTATCTATCTATCCGTCTGTCTATCTTTAAAACTGAAAGACATCCATTAAACATACACAATGACAGCATATTTAGTGTGTAATTGATGCTAAAACACAATTCTCACTCTCCTAATATAGCTGATTTTTGACAATGAACTGCATTTTTCATGTGAAGCATTTGATGTCATAAAGATGTAAACCTCACAAAGCAATTCTGTCACTGGTCAGTTTGCTTGACAGACATCTGACTTTAAGGTACTAGCCAATGGAAACATGGTGACATGTAAATATGAAAGCACATTAGGACAAAATATGCAATAAGATAGAGGCAAAGGGAGATGGCTGCTGGGAATGTATTTCATTTATCCCAGAAAATCTTTAAATCTAAGTATTAATACTACGTTGATGTACTTTTGAAATTGGAGAGCTACTTTTTACTAAAAGTACATCTCCCTTATATAATTAAGTATAATGCAGACCTGCTCAAAAACTTAGTATAATTAAAGAAGTCTTATGCCATAAATGATGATGATGAGAGCTGCTTATGTGAATGTCTATAGTGGTTTTCTCTACCAGTGTCACTGTATTAGACAACTGTTATCAAACTTCGCAATAATGATGCATTAATCTGCCAATCAAGTGTGAAAGCTGGCTATGTGTATAGGCATAGTAAACACATATCATCATCATCCTCATTATCATTTATTTATATAGTGTCACTAATAGCGCAGCGCTGTACAGAGAACCCATTCACATCAGTCCCTACCCTATTGGAGCTTACAGTCTAAATTCCCTAATATAGACACACACTCACACACAGACAGAGAGGGAGAGACTAGGGTCAATTTTGATAGCAGCCAATTAACCTAACAGTATGTTTTTTGGAGTGTGGGAGGAAACCACAGCACCCGGAGGAAACCCACGCAAACACAGGGAGAACATACAAACTTCACACAGATAAGGCCATTGTTGATATAAGTACTGGCTCTGCTTACCATTGTCCAGTCTAGTACATAACTGTATTAATGCTGTGAAATATTATTACTTTGAATGCCTTAAATATGCAAGAGCGCATTTGGGTAAGTTTATGCTAATAAAAGATATATGCACTTTTCTTGCCTACCCATACTATTTAATAACCACCAAAAATTAAGCAATATGTAAGCACTGCTTCCAGTTGAAATCAGTCTGTCTGTCTGTCTATCTATCTATCTATCTATCTTTCTATCTTTCTTTCTATCTTTCTATCTATCTATCCGTCTGTCTATCTTTAAAACTGAAAGACATCCATTAAACATACACAATGACAGCATATTTAGTGTGTAATTGATGCTAAAACACAATTCTCACTCTCCTAATATAGCTGATTTTTGACAATGAACTGCATTTTTCATGTGAAGCATTTGATGTCATAAAGATGTAAACCTCACAAAGCAATTCTGTCACTGGTCAGTTTGCTTGACAGACATCTGACTTTAAGGTACTAGCCAATGGAAACATGGTGACATGTAAATATGAAAGCACATTAGGACAAAATATGCAATAAGATAGAGGCAAAGGGAGATGGCTGCTGGGAATGTATTTCATTTATCCCAGAAAATCTTTAAATCTAAGTATTAATACTACGTTGATGTACTTTTGAAATTGGAGAGCTACTTTTTACTAAAAGTACATCTCCCTTATATAATTAAGTATAATGCAGACCTGCTCAAAAACTTAGTATAATTAAAGAAGTCTTATGCCATAAATGATGATGATGAGAGCTGCTTATGTGAATGTCTATAGTGGTTTTCTCTACCAGTGTCACTGTATTAGACAACTGTTATCAAACTTAGCAATAATGATGCATTAATCTGCCAATCAAGTGTGAAAGCTGGCTATGTGTATAGGCATAGTAAACACATATCATCATCATCCTCATTATCATTTATTTATATAGTGTCACTAATAGCGCAGCGCTGTACAGAGAACCCATTCACATCAGTCCCTACCCTATTGGAGCTTACAGTCTAAATTCCCTAATATAGACACACACTCACACACAGACAGAGAGGGAGAGACTAGGGTCAATTTTGATAGCAGCCAATTAACCTAACAGTATGTTTTTTGGAGTGTGGGAGGAAACCACAGCACCCGGAGGAAACCCACGCAAACACAGGGAGAACATACAAACTTCACACAGATAAGGCCATTGTTGATATAAGTACTGGCTCTGCTTACCATTGTCCAGTCTAGTACATAACTGTATTAATGCTGTGAAATATTATTACTTTGAATGCCTTAAATATGCAAGAGCGCATTTGGGTAAGTTTATGCTAATAAAAGATATATGCACTTTTCTTGCCTACCCATACTATTTAATAACCACCAAAAATTAAGCAATATGTAAGCACTGCTTCCAGTTGAAATCAGTCTGTCTGTCTGTCTATCTATCTATCTATCTATCTTTCTATCTATCTATCTTTCTATCTTTCTATCTATCTATCCGTCTGTCTATCTTTAAAACTGAAAGACATCCATTAAACATACACAATGACAGCATATTTAGTGTGTAATTGATGCTAAAACACAATTCTCACTCTCCTAATATAGCTGATTTTTGACAATGAACTGCATTTTTCATGTGAAGCATTTGATGTCATAAAGATGTAAACCTCACAAAGCAATTCTGTCACTGGTCAGTTTGCTTGACAGACATCTGACTTTAAGGTACTAGCCAATGGAAACATGGTGACATGTAAATATGAAAGCACATTAGGACAAAATATGCAATAAGATAGAGGCAAAGGGAGATGGCTGCTGGGAATGTATTTCATTTATCCCAGAAAATCTTTAAATCTAAGTATTAATACTACGTTGATGTACTTTTGAAATTGGAGAGCTACTTTTTACTAAAAGTACATCTCCCTTATATAATTAAGTATAATGCAGACCTGCTCAAAAACTTAGTATAATTAAAGAAGTCTTATGCCATAAATGATGATGATGAGAGCTGCTTATGTGAATGTCTATAGTGGTTTTCTCTACCAGTGTCACTGTATTAGACAACTGTTATCAAACTTCGCAATAATGATGCATTAATCTGCCAATCAAGTGTGAAAGCTGGCTATGTGTATAGGCATAGTAAACACATATCATCATCATCCTCATTATCATTTATTTATATAGTGTCACTAATAGCGCAGCGCTGTACAGAGAACCCATTCACATCAGTCCCTACCCTATTGGAGCTTACAGTCTAAATTCCCTAATATAGACACACACTCACACACAGACAGAGAGGGAGAGACTAGGGTCAATTTTGATAGCAGCCAATTAACCTAACAGTATGTTTTTTGGAGTGTGGGAGGAAACCACAGCACCCGGAGGAAACCCACGCAAACACAGGGAGAACATACAAACTTCACACAGATAAGGCCATTGTTGATATAAGTACTGGCTCTGCTTACCATTGTCCAGTCTAGTACATAACTGTATTAATGCTGTGAAATATTATTACTTTGAATGCCTTAAATATGCAAGAGCGCATTTGGGTAAGTTTATGCTAATAAAAGATATATGCACTTTTCTTGCCTACCCATACTATTTAATAACCACCAAAAATTAAGCAATATGTAAGCACTGCTTCCAGTTGAAATCAGTCTGTCTGTCTGTCTGTCTGTCTGTCTATCTATCTATCTATCTATCTTTCTATCTATCTATCTTTCTATCTATCTATCCGTCTGTCTATCTTTAAAACTGAAAGACATCCATTAAACATACACAATGACAGCATATTTAGTGTGTAATTGATGCTAAAACACAATTCTCACTCTCCTAATATAGCTGATTTTTGACAATGAACTGCATTTTTCATGTGAAGCATTTGATGTCATAAAGATGTAAACCTCACAAAGCAATTCTGTCACTGGTCAGTTTGCTTGACAGACATCTGACTTTAAGGTACTAGCCAATGGAAACATGGTGACATGTAAATATGAAAGCACATTAGGACAAAATATGCAATAAGATAGAGGCAAAGGGAGATGGCTGCTGGGAATGTATTTCATTTATCCCAGAAAATCTTTAAATCTAAGTATTAATACTACGTTGATGTACTTTTGAAATTGGAGAGCTACTTTTTACTAAAAGTACATCTCCCTTATATAATTAAGTATAATGCAGACCTGCTCAAAAACTTAGTATAATTAAAGAAGTCTTATGCCATAAATGATGATGATGAGAGCTGCTTATGTGAATGTCTATAGTGGTTTTCTCTACCAGTGTCACTGTATTAGACAACTGTTATCAAACTTCGCAATAATGATGCATTAATCTGCCAATCAAGTGTGAAAGCTGGCTATGTGTATAGGCATAGTAAACACATATCATCATCATCCTCATTATCATTTATTTATATAGTGTCACTAATAGCGCAGCGCTGTACAGAGAACCCATTCACATCAGTCCCTACCCTATTGGAGCTTACAGTCTAAATTCCCTAATATAGACACACACTCACACACAGACAGAGAGGGAGAGACTAGGGTCAATTTTGATAGCAGCCAATTAACCTAACAGT